>NC_090748.1:84015751-84183292 GCF_036898095.1 Palaemon carinicauda | reverse complement strand
AATGATCTCCCTTAGCCAAGAAGAGATTTTATTTCTGGTCAGGGATTGCATGCATATAATTGTGGTGGTGCCTCAGTGCCCTAACAAGACACAGAACGGATTTTGAAGCAAAGCGAAAAATCTATTTTTGGGTGAGATGGCCATGTCGTCCTGATGGAAGGTTCCTTTAGGCAGCTTTCAAAGGGATATTTGGCTACAGTGATACTCCCAGAGAATTGACCATGGGTCTCCAGAATTCTAACTCCTGGCGCGAGTATCCTTAAAAATGTTCTTAAGGATATCTCATAATATCAGGGGACGTACTGTATTTCTTGATACAACACATGGCAATCTTCATTCCGAATAGAGTTTTCGCTCTGAGGGGGAAGAGTGGCGAAATTGAAGGGGAGCCATCATCAAGGTTACCCAGTGGATCCCCTTCCCGTACTACTACAGGGTCCAATATGGCTACCCATTCCTTGTAGCAATTAAGCATGGTGGTACAGATAGAGTAGTTTCGGGTGGGGATTGTTATACAATCCTTTTCTCAGAAAAGGAGGGTGGGTCCATCAGGATGACATGGCCATCTCACCCAAAAATAAATTTTTCGCTTAGCTTCAAAATCCGTTTTTTGGGCTCAAGCTATGTCGTCCTGATGGAAGCTTACCAGAGAATTACTTGAAAGTACTGTATCTGTGGGTTTGTATAAGTGCCTCAACCTTGGATCAGCTTTAATATGGTCATCCAGACCACAGAAATATATGATGATACTGTTATACATCAAATCCACTAAGCATGGAGCAATCTTAGTGCTTCCTGCCCCTTGCAGGGAAATGTCATCATCGACAATAGAAGCAGCAATGTTTTTATATATATAGCAATAAATGTAAATATCTTTCAGTTATTTTTTTCACATATAAATGTACCCTCAAGCATATAATTTACTTAGGAAAATAAGAAAATACTCTGTCTAATTTTATTTAACTACTTTTGGGGCGAGTAAGACGCAAATACCCGTTAAACATTTATTTAAATAGACATCTTATATGTAATAATTGGTGTATTAAAATTAGTATCAGAATTATACATCCACTACATAAAACATATATATATTTTCTACCTGAAAGGGAAGAAAAGTCATTAGCCACTCCAAATCAGTTGAAAAATTATTAAGATAATTTCACTGTAAATGTTGGATAATTATCAACACTGTGTACAAGTGTACACATGGCACTAGTGTCATTGGTATGATTCTGCATCTATAAAGAACAGTCCTGATGTCACCAGGATGACACTTAATAAAATGATATTTTCATAACAGAATAAATTTTTGAATATACTTGCCCGCTGGTTATATACTGTACTGTAATGACCAAGTCCCTGGACGCCTCGGCAGGAAATTCGAAATCTCTTGCGCACCTAGCGCGGATATGCCAGGTCTACCCCAGTGCCCTCACGGTACCACAGGTAAAACTATACCCAACCAATTCAGATTTTCCATGCCCCATGATCTCTAGAGGGGAGGAGGGTGGGTCTAAAACTTATATAACCAGCGGGTAAGTTTATTCAAAAGTGACAAATTCAGAGATAATTTGTATTTTTCCTAACCATACAAACCTTAGCTATTTACATTGGGTTCTCCTTTTAGCGTAGCTGAAATGGCGAGCCATTAGAATTCTAACGAGGGTGTATTACCCCCGCGCTAGTTAGAAGGGGGGTAGGGGAGTGGTAGCTAGCTACCCCTTCCCCCCTCACACACCGGTGAACTGCTTCACTTTCACTTAGAGGTAGGACTTGTCTTGGGGGACAGGGCTGGCGGGCAAACATATGTAAATAGCTAAGGTTTGTATGGTTAGGAAAAATACAAATTACAGTATCTCCGAATTTGTCATTTGTTCCGTAACCGGAATACAAACCACGCTATTTACATTGGGTGACTTACCCCTTAGGAAGGGTGGAAAGTCCCCAGCCATACTGGCTTTGGCTTTACCCGGGAACTCAGAATCCGAGTGAGTCGCACTCGAGAAAAGGGGTCCCTGCAACTCACAAGTTCCTTGCTCCGCAAGGAAACGTGTGGCCTACATAAGCTTGTGTGTGAAGGAAGAAGTGTGACCCGTCCTAGGCAGTTGACCTGGAGTTCCAGAAGGAACTCTGGGTTAGGACGTTCCCAATACCACCTCGTCAGGGTACGGGGGACGCGACAGTATTGACTCAATACTCGGAACACAAGGAAGCATGGTTTACCTGCAGAGGTTTGAGGTCAGCTATGCAGAGACAAGGATGCTGCTTCCCAGTAGAGAGGATGATGAAGAAAGAAGTAAGGGCCAGACTTACTTCTTTCGTTAATGCAGACTAAAAGCTGATAACAATGCCCTCAACCTTCTGCTACCAGTCCAGAAAGGAGCCTGAGGTTAGACGAGCTGTTGTGTAGCCACCACAGAGCGATAGAAACGTATCGATACTCCTGTGGGTCACGTCCTGCAGGAAGCGGGCTGCGAAGGTCATTAGACGCTTCCAGACTCCAGCTTGTAGCACCTGCGTCACAGAGTAGTATTACTCGAAGGCGAGGGACGTTGCGATGTATCCGACATCTTGCTGTAGGGCGACGTGACAGGAGAGGGTCTGGATTCAGGTCGAGATGAATGTCCTTGAGTCCCAACTGAAGAAGTATACTGGTGACTCTCCCCCGTGTCTTTCTTGTGTTCCCAACCCGGCTGCACGTGAGGACAAACTGCAGCTGTTCCCAAAAATAACCCCTCGATTCCTTTACTGGCAAGAAGGAGAAGGTTTTGGGTCATCTGATACAGAATGGTGACTCGAAATCTTGAAGGAATTGGACCGAAGGGCTGGGACCCCAAGATTCTGAGTCTAGCCAACAACTCAGGAGCAAACCTGAATGTTGCCTTCCCCCATTCCTTAGAAAGGGCGGAGTCGTACGAGACCAAGAAGATTGCTTACACACTGGCCGCGGCCAGAGTGAGCAGGAGCCCCAAGACGGAATACGATCAGAGGCCTGACGTAATGGGTCTTGAGAAGATCTCTTAAGAGACTAAAAAGTCCGAACCATGCTCCATGTTGGAGGTCTCACTCCGACTAGGGGCAGGGACTTTCGCAGCTTCGCATGAGCGAGGAAAGGTCCAGCGGGAAGGAAAAAGTCTATTCCTTTCAGCCTGAAGGCCAGGGAAAGGCCGAGCGACAGGCTTCACTGCCGAGAGTGGAAAGGAGTTTCCTTCCGCCGAAAAGCAATACAGTAAGTTCGTTATTGCTGGAGAAGAGGCCTCAAGGGAAGAGGTATATCTCCCACGACACCAACCACAGAAGACTCTCCACTTCGCCTGGTAGACCCCTGCGGATGACTATCGCAGATGACGCGACCTCCGCCCCGCGACTGCAGCGGGTTGTCTCTTCTTGAGGAGGAGGCGTAGTATCTCCAGGCGTGAAGCCGAAGCGATACCCCGGCTCGTGAAAGATGTTGCAGTGTGGTTGTTTGAGTAGCTTGTGCCGGGGGAAAAGCTCTCCCGGGAGTTCCTTCAGGGGAAGCAGAGGGTCCAGAAACCGTTCTGCGTATAGTTCCAGTGGAGCTCTCAGGACCATTGAAAGGTTGACAGACAACCTGGTCTTGTTGAGACCCATTCTCAACAGACAACAAAGGAGGGAAGACGCAGGCGTCGATGTTGTCCCATCATCACCGGAATGCATCTTGCCAAAGAGTCTTGAGGTCTGAGACTGGGGGGATGAACAGCGGAAGCTTGAGGTTCCAAGCTGTCGCGATCAGGTCCCCCAGGCCAGGACTTGCTGGTTACTAAAGGCCAAAGACTCCCAGGTACACTCTATCTACGAGGCTCTGCTCGGATAGTCGGAGAGAACATTCCTCTGCCCGGAATGAGCGAGCTGATAGTGGTATTCAGAGGATCTCAAATCATCTCAGTATCTCTACTGCAAGATACGAAGGTATGAAAATGCGTCCCTTGCTGGTTGGAACACGCCAGTACCATGAAGTTGTCGCGCACGGAGCGACTCGGCAGGAGCTGTAGGATCTGTAGAGGGGCCAGACTACGGCCCCTAAGCCTGCCTGAATGATGGAGAGGTATCCTTCAGGTCCTGACCATAGGCCTGAACCGGAACATGCTCCTCCCCCCCCCCATTTTTTTTGACGAGTCCGAGAACAGCATAAAAAATGTGGGGAAAGGACGAGAATATCCACTCCCATCAAGAGGTTCCATAGGTCAACACCCATTACAGGTCTAATCGTTCCGCTGGTCCCATAGGGGCCAGAAAGTCCGGTTAATCGATGCTTTGAAACCACAGGAACTTGGGCCGCCCCACAGGGAACTTATCCTGAGGCGACCGTTCGGGACTTTAGACGGGTCAATGAGGAAATGAGACCTAGGAAACGTTCCAAGGTAGGGCTGAAAGCTCTGCTTGACTGAGAACAGGTACTGCGACTCTCCTCAGCCTTGCCACAGTCAACTGAAGGGAAGGCTCGGAGGAGGAGGCAACAGCATCTGGCGTCCCCAGGCGGTCACCCATCCAAGTACCGACCAGATCCGACGTTGCTTAACCTCGCTGGACGGATGAGAAGCGGGGTTTCCAACATGGTAAGGCCGTTGACTCAATATCATGGCTAGATACTCCAGATGTTGAGGCAGAAGTAGAGAAGGGTCCTAGCAAATTACCATGATCCCTCCCTCATGGTAAGGATCCGGGAGCTTGTCCCGGCGTTGAAGAAGGTCAAACCCGAGCCTACCGGAGTTGACCAGACCTCCAAAAGGCAAAGGAGGCGGAAGCCTGCTCCTGAGCAGCCATGAGGAAAGCAGGGAGAGTTCTCTGGGAAAAACCTACGATGCCACGGCGGGATTGCCACACCGCATCTTAAGCAGGAACACCTGTAGTCTAGGCTGAATTCCAAGAGCTTCCTGGAAGATGGATGGAATGGAAACTGAAAATACCCATCCTTTCGATCCAGGGCCTAAGGAGTCCTGCCGCCTCGTTACCAGTCTGATCGATTCTGCTGTTCCACGCTGGACGAAGTTTGTTCGACAAACTTGATCAGAGCTGAGAGGTCGACTACGGAATTCCCGTCTCAGATGCTTTCCTACGAGAAAGGATCGACTGAAGAAGCCGGGGGTGAAGCCGTGAACGATCCTATGGAGGACCTTCTCCTAAGGCATGGATCACTCTGCCCAAACGGGCAAAACTCTTGCCGACCCTATGGCATAGAGGTTCAGTGACACTGAATTCGCTGACTGAGACGGCAGGCGTGATATCCTTGGCTGATCACGGAGATCGTGCAGGAATCGGCATCGGGAAGCTGTTATCTGGATGAGTAACCTTAGGCATCCTCCCAGCGGGAGACCTGCAAGGGGGGGTTGCCAATCCTCGAGTTCGTGAACTCTGCCGCTCCCTCTAGGATTATGCCCCCCCGGGAGAGACTCCCGTGCTACCTGTTCCTGACAGGACGGGACTGCTATTGGACACCTTGTCTTAGTTGCCGTAGCCGGTTCGATAACCTAGGCCGACGAGGCTGAAAGAAAGAGGCGCTGGAGGCCTGCAGGGTCTGGAAAAAAGCGCCTTGGAGGAGTGAACACGGAAGTCGACTTCCTCCGCACAACCGCTGTCTTTGTCTCTGTCCTTGGGCACAAACAAGCTCTTCCCAAGGATGGAAGGGTGTCTGAGTTTGTCGACATCCATGAATGAGACACCCGAGAGGAAGCCCTCGTTCACTGCGTCCAGATGGTCCAACATCGAGCTTGCCCGCAAGTTCGAAACTTGGCGACAAAACGCCAAGGTGCTACAGCCCAAGAGGAGGAAAGTACCCATGATCTTCCTGGAGCTTCCTTGTACAAAACCTCGGGTCGCAACCGAGGAGGGAAAGGACCTGGTAAGCCCTTTCACGAGATGGAGAAGAGGAAGGGGTAAACCAGTCACCCCTTGGCCGACGGAGAAATTTCGAACGGAAAGCTCCCTGGCAAAACCATTCAAGGGAATGACGGGGAAGGGCTAACCCAGGTTCTGGAAAGAAGAATGTTGCTCAGACCTCCCTGAAGATTCTTCCTGCTCTTGCATGTGCCATGCTCTGCATTTACGGGGTGAGGACCGTGTTCTGGAAATACGCTCCAGAAGACTCGCCAGGCTGGCCATGTTGCGAAACCCCGAAGGGAATCGCGGTCGCATTCGCCCTGGCGCTCGCGCGATGGTAAATCAATGGTTAGCGTGCGACCGAACGTGGAAGCACCCATGCGCGGGCACGCAGGAACGCAAACGAAAGTGCGCAAAGGAGCCCAGAAGGAGGGCAAGCGTGGTAGGAAGGGCGAGAGCTGGTGGTCTGCGAGCGATGACCCGTAGGCGAGCAATGGATGCTGCAGGAATCAAGCCGACGTTCGCGCGATGGAACACTGTCGGTTCGCGCGACGGACCACCGCCGGTCCGCGCGACGGAACACCGCCGGTCCGCGCGACGGAACACCGTCGATCCGCGCGACGGAACACCATTGGTCCGCGCAATGGAATACCGTTGGTTCGCGCGCGGGCGAACATTGGAGCGCATGTGCGCGGGCGAACATTGGAGCGCATGTGCGCGGGCGAACATTGGAGCGCATGTGCGCGGGCGAACATTGGAGCGCATGTGCGCGGGCGAACATTGGAGCGCATGTGCGCGGTCGCGCATGAGGATAGGCGCGCGGGCACGTGAGTGTGCGGTCGCGCGGGCACGTGGGTGTGCGGTCGCGCGGGCACGTGGGCGTTTGGACGCGCAGGTCGGGAGACCGATGACGCGTAGGCGGGCGATGGCGCGTTGACGAGCGATGGCGCGTTCTAGTGAGCGATGGCCCGCAGGCAAGCGATGGCGCGTCGGCAAGCGATGGCGCGTCGGCAAGCGACGGCGCGTTGGCGAGCGGTGGTGCGTCAACAAAACGCTAGCGTGCAGGCGAAGAATCGCGCGGGCACGTAGGTGATCGCTAACGCGTAAGAGACTAGTGATGGTTAGCGCTAACAGAAGGCGCGCAGGTGCATCTGGAAGGTGAGCGCTGAAGCAAGCTGTTAATCAGGCGATCCTAGACGGTCAGAAGAAACCGTTGGCGCCCATTGGTGCCTGGCAGAAAAGGGCGCGCAGATGTGCGCTGGCGATTGAAGAAAGCCGGCACACATAAGGACAGAAGTAAAGGTGAGCGCTGGCGAGCAGGAGGAAGATCTACGGCAGGACTCAGCTACCGGAGATCGTGGTCCACAGCAGGTGAGCGCTAGATCGCTACTGATGGTGTCCAGGGGAACTGACACGCGTGGCAGATCGATGGCGATCGTTGACGCGTAGGAGATCGCTGACGAGCAAGCGAACGTTGACGCGTCTGTGGTCGCTGGCGAGCTGGTGATCGCTGGCGAGCAGAAGGCAACGCGTGGAATCCTGTGCGTAGAAGAAGAGTCCTTGTCCAAGACCTGAACCGAAGTTCTAGATCGCGAGGGCGAACGTGGGCGCACAGGGCGCGTAAATGGAACCAACAGGAACAGCCGAGACGATCATCAGGAGAGCACTGACGAACAGGAGAGCGCTGGCGAACAGAAGAGCGCTAGCGATCAGGAAAGCGATGATGAGCAGGAGAGCGCCTGTGCGCTAACACTGAGCAGGAGAGAACACTGCAGAAGGGAGCGCAAGGGAACCCTGACACGCAAGGGAAGAACCCCCGTGGGAGGCAACCCTTTGCCCCGAAGGGAATGCTGTCCGTCGGGAGGCTGATGTCCGTCGGAAGACCGTAGTCTGTCCGTCGGGAGGCTGATGTCCGTCGGAAGACCGTAGTCTGTCCGTCGGGAGACTGATGTCCATCGGAAGACCATTGTCTGTCCGTTGGGAGACTGATGTCCGTCGGAAGACCGTTGTCCGTCGGGAAGACCGTTGCCCGTCGGAAGACGAGGTCAAACTGCTGTCCATCTGCACCAGGGGCGGAAGGTCAAGAAGGAATGAGCTGCAGGCTGCATACGGAGATTCAAAAAGGCGCCTCTTAGCACCCTTATAGGGAGATGGGAGGCCCTTACGACGTAGCGGACGGTGAGCCTTACGGCGAAGGCGGCCAACAGCAACAACAGCAGAAAAGTCCTCCGAAGGGGAGTCTCTATGAGTGTATTCTCTCGCGAACGAAAGAGAAACACTTCGTAGAAGACGGGTCAGCCAGTGACCTAAAAGGAGCAATCCTCCGAAGAGGGGCTCCTGCAGTTGCCCAGCCCCTTTGAGCGTAACTACAGGTGCGACCGCTCAGCACCAAGAGCATAGTCGCACAAAAAAAAGGCAAGAGAAGAACCCCCCAAAGGGGAAAAACTCAAGTCTGGACAAGAAAACTTCCCTCGGAAGGAAAGTTACCCACCCAAGGAGGCGAGCCTCCTGAGTGTTCTAAAATGAACTGGAGAGCTGTCAATCGTCACGGGAGTACTTCCAGGAGAAGGAGACACGGCCCTGACAAAGATCTATAGGGGAGGCAGCAACAGCCGAATTCCCAGGCCTCAACAAGACAGCTCACTCCGTTGTCACATTACAGAAACAAACTAGATCAGTAACTGTGAAAAATAAAAACATAAATCATTAGTTAACATTCATTCCCCCGGGAAGGCTCCGAAGAGGAATCCCAAGGGAAAGGAACACAAGAGTTACACAACAGGCACGTGCCCTCACAACCACTTACACTCACGGAAGGAGAGCTGTAACCAACACAGAATTATAACAATTACAATTATGTAACTATGTAATTATGTAATTTAAAAATGAATGAACACTAAAGAAAGAACAAAAACCCCGAAAGGAATCGTTCTACAAGCTGAAAAATCAACAAATACAATTAGATTCATAAACTAATTGAGACAAAACGTACGGCGTAGCAACCCCACCCACACGGGAAGGAAGCTACTCAGACGTAGTAAAAGTAACGTTGTAAAAGGGTGAACGACCTCAAAGAGAGAGAGAGAAAGACCGTAGTCAAACTCGATTGCGACCCATGAAATTACACCATGGTGGCCTAACTGCCGAGGGCTCCACGGAGATATCGTACACTACACACACAAGCACAAACTGAAAAGGAAACTTACTGATTTCTATACTCAAATATATACATAAACACGAAAAAATGTTTACATATATTTTGAGTAAAAGAAAAGTAAGTGATTAAGTAAAGACAAAACAAACAATGGCTGCCAAGCGAGGACAAAGACAGAGACGTCTGTCCATTGTCCGAGCCAAAAGTGAAGTGAAGCAGTTCACCAGTGTGTGAGGGGGAGAGGGGTAGCTAGCTACCATTCCCCTACCCCCCTGCTAACTAGCGTGGGGGAAATACACCCTCGTTAAATTCTAATGGCTAGCTATTTCAGGTACGCCATAAGGGAAACCCAATATAAATAGCGTGGTTTGTATTTCGGTTACGGAACAAACAAGAATTACATAACAGGCAAAAGCCCCAATCTCACCTACACTCACGGGAAGGGGGAAGGGCGAGAACTGTAACCAAAACTGAATTATAACAGTTATAAAAATGTAATTCATAAAGGAATGTTCACTAAAAGTAAGAACGAAACACCCCGAAGGGAAACGTTCTAAAAAGCTGAAAAGTTAACAAATACAATCAGCTTTAATAATAAAAAGATAATTGAGATAAAAAGTACTGCGTTGCAACTCCACCTGAAAGGAGGAGCTATCGTAGAAAACGTAGTAAAAGGTGAACGACCTCCAGAGAGAGAGAGACACCTTAGTCAAACTACACTCTCGCGTTCCCGCTGAACCCCACCTTCCCCGTAGGAAAAGAGGAGTAGCGGAGAACAGAATAATAAGTCCAGCGATGACGACTCCCCACGGCGCCCGTGGAAGGAGGCGACCGAAGGACCAAGGAAGAGATCGCGGCCCATGAAATTACATCGTAGTGGCCTGACTGCCGGAGGCCACACGGTGATATCGTACACACACACACAGCACGAACACTGAAAAGGAAACTTACTGACTTCTATGCTCAAATATATATATAAACATAAAAATATGTTTACATATACAGTAATGCAAATATTATTATAGGATGGGATTTCAAACTCTCAAATTTATGTGATGCTTTTTATTTACAATATTTCTTATAATGTGATTACTTTTCTTTGTGTCTGATAATAATCTTTAATCATTAGATATTCTACCATTAAAGAAAAAATTTCTTTCAAAGTTACGATGAAGGATCTTTTACAAAGACCAAAAGTAAATCTATTATAAATTATTTATTGAAAAGAAGTAAACATATGTTCAGAAATAATTGTAACTATAAGAATTACTTCTCACAATAGATAATAATGTGGTTTCCTATAAAAGCAGAATAACTAAATCAAGAAAAAACTCCACCCAACATGCCTTTAATGCACAAAATTGAACAGGGAGAATGCCACTGATTTACATGAAAATTAGATGGCTTCCATCAATAATACTCTGTTTGCCATTCCATTCGTATTTTCCAAACATGTCATGTAATAACACTTTACAGATTTCCCAAAAATCATTTTGAAAATTGCAAAAATACGAAAAAAAAAACATTTCTTTTGAAAACGGAAAATTTTTTTTTTTTAAAGATGGAAGTTAAAGAGGAGCTACTTCCCAGCTTTCATGGACAAATAATATAAATCTTAGAAGTAATGTCCAGCAATCTTAGGGTCATGTTTCATTTACAAATACATTTTTTTCAGAAGAGAGAGTAACGAGACACCCAGGGTCAACCCAATCATTCCTCCGATTTCACTCACAAACTGAGATAGAGAATAACCATCATTATCCACAAATTCTTCATATCTTCTTGCATCGATATACATCCGGGAAACGTAAACTTCATCCTTTCCTTCTAGAATGGGGGATTCAATGCTAAATGCTAGTCCAGGACCCATTCTTACTTCACCTGCAAGATCAATACTATAGTGATACTGAACTCTACTTTGACATAGTTTCTTGCATAGGTTAGCTTCAGTTTTTTCCCAAAAAGTCTCCAATAGTGAACTATTTGAGGGACTTATAAACCAAAGTAAGTTTAGAAACTCCACAAACTGCTGAAAACTACAATAGTCAATATCAGCTTTCTTTTCCACCTAAGGTAAGCAACACCCCATCTTCTTAGTCAGAAACATTTCTAGGCAGTGAACCAAACACTTTCCAGGCTCGTCATTTGAGCCATGGATTCCCTGCCACTTTGAGACTTTTCAACTCGGCCTTTGTATGAGACGGAACATGATATACCTCTGAAAGTAATGGTAAGAAATCATCCTGTGAATGGACAAACATATTCATTGCAATGTTTTTATAATAGAGTAGTCTTCCTTTCTAATGAACCGATAATGAGTGATAGACATACCTATATTTATTTTACGCTGACCCTTGAACTTGACAGAATGGCATGAATTAAAAATTGAATTATTGTGAAGACTAGTGTGATATTCAGTATTATATTCGAAGCCAACTGGACTTAATACACCACTATTCCATGCAATTTTAAACCATAAATCTCTAGGGTCTGGGTTGTTAGAGTAAAATTTGTTAGATAAATTTCTTAATACATGTGTAAATTCTTCATATTTCTGAACATGATCTAGATGTATTAAACTTCGAAGCTCTTCCTCTAAATGGAGTTCTAACAACAATTTGCTTATATTAAAAGGAGGCAAAATGCAATTGGTCAGAGTTGGTAAATCTTTAATGGCCATGGAGGTATCAGAATATGTTGTATAGATGGGATGACTAAAAAGATATTTTTGTAAATGATATGCACAAAATAATAGACAAAATACTATGATGAATACATTAAAAAAGAAAATTATAACTCTTCTACATTTATAATGGCAAGTTTTAGAATCAGATATCCCCTTCAAGACATTCAAGAGACCTAGCATTGAAAATCCATAATAGAGTCCTAATATTCCTCCTAGGCTACAAATAATATCTATTCCAGAAAAATCTGTTACTCTACTCTCAATTGAATTAAGATTACTTATAAATGAAAAATTTGAAATTTTGCATTGGTTACTACATGCTGATAGTTTCGATTCTGAAAAGGATGAGGGTATAACACCTTCAACTACATATTTCAGCTTTGGCAGTGAAAGGCCTTGGTTGTAGCAACTAAGCAGGTCATCTAAGTGGAACGAACTTGCTGGTAAAGAAGGAACATCAATCACAAGGCACCAAACTAAACAAACCTCCTCAACAGGTAATGAAATCAGTTGACATCCAAAGGGTCTACTGGCTAGAAAAGACAACAAAACTTCCCTTAAGCTCAAAGAGTGATTAGATAAGCTGTACAGGTTCTCACTAACAGATACAATAAACAACTTGGAACTGCTTCTGTATCTGTTAAAAATTACCCCAAAATTGACACAGAATGGCATAGAAGCTGCCATTAAACCTGAAAGCATAAGCAATGTTTTTAGTTTATAGACATCTACATAAGTTCTTAAGGGATCTACTTTTGAAATATAAAGCCAAATATCAAAAATTGAAATTCCTAAAAATAGCCCAAGGCTTCCCCCAATATCTTCCAGTAATTTAGGTAACAGGTACAATACTTTCTCCTGGAAATCTAGTGCCGTAAGAGATGTTAGTTCCAAGCTGAAGTTATTGACAATAAATGAGTGTTCATTGCTATCCTCTATTTTCCATCGATATTCGTCCTTTCCTAGTTGACAACAATTTTCAGAAAATCTTAATGCATCCTGACTTTGTGATAGGTAATCTACTATTAAATCAAGGTGTTGTGATATGGTAGCACATAGGGAATTTAATGGTTTCCACAAAGTATCCTTATATATTAGGGTACACTTGGCATGGACTCCTCCTTGTTTAAGTGCAATTCTGTGCAAACAAGTCGCTGAGTTTTTATTTCCTTGATCTCTTTTATTACTGTTGATCATGTAAGAGGTCAATTTGTTACTTTTGGCCATAATTTTCCTTTCGACTTCAAAGTTATAGATATCAAATGATCGATAAGTCGATGGCATGTACACTAATACATTGTGATAAAATAATTTTAAAAATTCACCCCATATGGAAGAAAATGGTTTTTGATCATTCATAGTAGAATTCTCCATTTCAATCTGCCTTCCATGGGACTGAAATAATTGTAAACTAGGTGGGAAATCATGCAATCTAACACTCATTTGAAGGCTATGATGACTTGAGTCAGGAGGAACAGTGAGGGTCCAACAAGGTCCTATGGGTGTGAAAGAGCGATGCCATAGCTGAGATGAAGCATTTCCTCCAGAATAAGATTCCACGATGAAATCACCAACTCTTACTTCTTTTACTAAATCACCAAATCTCCGTGCTGCTTTTTCCACTAATTCCCCTCCTGATAGGAATCTGTCCAGTCCATTTAAAGATTATACATTGCTTTTCAGATCGCTTGCTGTGTCCACAGATATGTTCAGTCCGACAGTAATTAGACGGGAGGGATCAAACATGGGAAAAGGACAGAATATCAGAGGAGGAAATCGTGCTGCTAGATCAGGGATCTCATTCACATAAAGAGCTGTGTGTCCCAAGAGGTAGACGCTGATGTTGGAATAGACGTTGTAAGTAAAAATGAACTAAACAGTTGCGATTATAATTGCTTTCATGATTGTTCGTCCAATTTTGTGGCAACATCTAATCCACAGCCTGGTGATATTCCTTAAACTTGCTCTTTCTACCATCTTTGCCGGCCTCTTCGACAAGACTGTCAGTCAACAACATTCTTAATCATGTTGATGGTAAGTGAATTGCTACGTTTATCAAAAGAAAAGCAATCATCTAGATGTACAATGCAACATTTGCACTTCATTCAATTTCAGTATATTAATTTCTTTAGATCACCATTGTTACCCACATTAATTTTATTTGAATTGTGTTGGTTTCTTTGTTGACATTATGAAATTATCATCCTGAAGAGCTGCTGATGTCATAAGAGAATGGAAGCTAATAAACAAAGACTTTTTGTGTCTTGACACACTGTAGTTACTGTAACCAGTAAGGACTTCACCTGTTAAAACGAATTACAAGAAAATATTTCAATACTGATCTCTTTTATTAAGAATGGGATTTAAATGCAATTTACACAAACCAAAGTAAAAAAAAAAATCACAAAAAAGAAAAAACTATAGAAGCATGTATGCAAGGCTAAGACTATGTTATTACTAATATTACCTTTGCCTTGAAATACACATTTACTCCCTTCACAGCATTCATTAAAAATTCACGCAATTGCGATGCACTTATCTAATCAATCTAGCACACACCAATGAATATATATTGCTTCTTTATACCTGTCACTAGAATGTTTCCTACCAGGTATTCAATGTTTCTTATAACATTTGCTCAATTCGCCTGTTTCTTATATTCAGATTTCAACCCATTAAGTTTTCTATTCAAAAGTATAAATCTAATTTTGTCATGCTTAGTCCATCAATTCATAATTTCATATAAACAATAAAATAGTAATTTATGAGCTTGATATGATCAAATGAATAAAAAAAAAATCAATAAAACTAAAAAAAAAGATAGGATTAAAATGAACAAAATACAATATTTATATGTGATAAAAAGAATCCAAATAACACCGGTGACTGATAAGCCGACCTAGAGCGACTAAATGCTCGGATCAGATGAGGAGTAAAAGGAAAATCAGGATCTTCAGTTTTCATGTAAATAAGGAACAAACAATGGCCGCCATGAAAGGCCAGACGGGAATAATAAAACAGACTATACTGGATATAAAACAAAAGCCCGGTACAATAAAAAACTGTCAAAACAAACTATGGTACTTAACATTGGAATGTGTGAAGATGGAGCTTCGGACATGACAAAATAAATCCATGATTGATAAAAAAAGACCGAGAGCACAACAAAACAATTCAACACTTTGGATTCCAAAAAGAAGGATGTTGTTCAGATGGCGTTCGCGTCGTGGCGTGGGTGGTGTGGCGATAGGGGTTTGGCTAGGGCCTTTGTATCGGCCCATCCCTTTGACGAAGGAATTAACTAAATGGAAGACAACCTGTGAATAGTAGATTTCACGCGCCTTTGCTTTATACACGACACCCAAAAGGTGCTCGTGCGAGGGTTGTAACCTCAGCATTCCATGCTTTTATCTTTCTCTGGTATAATTGGAAGGTTTTATCAGAAAAGATATACAAGAAGGACTTTTCACCGGGCGCCACAGGTCTCTCCCCAGAAATAGATTTTTCCTTCGTCAAAATCCCTTTACACAGCAAGTCTTCAGCATAGAAATCTTGGTCTGGGAAACTTGTATTGCTATGCAATGACAAGATCAACCTGCTCCCTTAGGACTAGAGCAGATTCCATGCCTGCTGCTTGTGGTGGCCGATGTGGTTAACGTCCCAGACAGATGAGCACCAGACTGGGGTTTGAGTCCCGCTCAAACTCGTTAAGTTTCTTTGCCCGCTGCAACCTCACCAACTTTGTGAGCTAAGCATAGGGGTTTAGGGGAGCTTATAGGTCTATCTACCGAGTCATCAGCAGCCATTGCCTAGCAGTCCTTGGTCCTAGCTTGGGTGGAGAGGGTGTTTGGGCACTGATCATATGTATATATGGTCAGTCTCTAGGGCAAGGTCCTGCTTGATAGGGCAAGGTCACCGTCCCTTGCATCTGCCATTCATAATCGGCTTTTCCTACACTTTCTATGCTAAATTCTCTGGGTAATTTTGGATTGAATTGCACATTATCAACTAAATTCAATTGTTGATTTATTAATTGTCTCTCTGCCTATAATTTAACTTATTGTATTAGTTTATATCCATTAATAAATACTTTAACCTGCAGTCTGGTCTTCCAAAGTGCATATCTGATCATGTAAATCACAATTAAACAAAAATAATTTCTTCTTCAACTACTCTGTACTAACATATCATCATCATCATCATTATTATTATTATTATTATCATTATTATTATTATTATTATTGTCACCCAAGCTACAGCCCTAATTGGAAAAGCAGGGTGCTATATGCACAATGGCCCCAACATGGAAAATAGCCCATTGATGAAAGAAAATAAGGAAACAGAAAAGTGTCCCCTAATGTACCCTCAAGCAAGAGAACTCTACCCTAAGACAGTGGAAGACCATGGTACAGAACAATGCTATGATTTTGGAGCGTTCTCCTCCTGAAAAACTTGCTTACCATAGGTAAAGACTCTCTTCTACCATTACCAAGTGGAAAATAGCCACTGAACAATTACAATGCAGCAGTAAAGAAGGTTTTTTTTAGTAATATTAATGTTGCCAGGTCTATGGGGAAAGAGGAGAATGTTTAAAGTGTAAGCCAGACTTTTCGGTATAATGTAGGCAAAGGAAAAATGAGCTGTAACCAGAGAGGGACTCAATGTAGTAATATCAGACCAGTCAAAGGTACCCAGTAACTCTCAAGATCTAAATAACTCTATTCACGCCAAGTTTTATTTCCCTAGCATGCGTAAACCATTCTTCTTTAAATAGTTCTAGTCCATAAAGCTTCTTACAGCACACATGTACACGTCATTCTATCAAATAAACTTCCAACTTAAATTGTGATTCAACTAAGGAATCTCAATTTAAAGGCGACATTGCCACCAACTTAACCACAAAAGTCATAAAGAATTACAAGACATCCCTTCAAGACATTAGCTAGACCTAACGTAGAAAATCCATAATAGAGTCCTAATATTCCTCCTAGGCTACAAATATTATCTATCCCAGAAAAATCTGTTACTTGACTGAATTAAATTCAGATTACTTATAACGGAAATATTTGAAATTTTGCATTGTTTACTGCATGTTGATAATTTGGATTCAGAAATGGACGAGGATATAAAAGTGTTGCCAAAATGCCCCCACACCACTCCCCATTCCTTCCCACCCACGACGAAGCCGAGAGAAAAGGCTATTGTAATTTCACCTGGAATATCTTTCTTGATTTTCCTTGAAGTTTTGATGGAGTAAATTAATTTTAAGGAACTCTTTTGCATTTTATGATGCCTTGGTTTGTATCCACAATCTTGGATTGAAAACATGCTGTGCAAAGGCACATTCTTTACCCGAGACCTAAAGGAACTTATTTTCATTTTTACCTTTTACCTGGTCTGAGCATTCAATTATTTATTCAGGAATCGATTTGATTTAGAAACTTTCAAGTCAGATTTCTCAATAATGTGTTTTTTTTTTATTTTATTCCTGTATTTTTTCTTGACTTCATTTTATTCATTTGATCATATCATATTCAAAACGTTTATATTATTTATATGAAATATTAAACAGATTGATCAGGGATTACAGAATCCAATTTATAAAACTTTGATAAAATATAGTTGATGGGTTGAAATTCCAAATACAAGAAACCGATGAATCAATAAAATATGTTATACAAAACGATAAGTTCACCCCATCCCCCCCCCCACAAAAAGAAATAAAAACTGATGACAGGTGATAGAAAGGGGTTAATCCTAACGGTTTCTGCAAGTTGATTGGATAAATGTATTCACAGTTGTTTACGGCTTAGATGAATCATAAAAGTAATGGCATATTTTAAGGCAAAGCTAACCTTATCACTTTAATAGGGAAGTGAAACAGTCCGTCTTGGCTTTGTATGCATGTCTCTATAGATCTTCTTTTGTGGATTTTAATCATTTTCTTTCATTGGAACTTTAGATTACATTTCGTTTCAGCATGTTATGTAAAGTACGAGTTTGTTAATATGTAGGAGGCTATTGATTATTGGCTTCCATTATCTCTCTCATCAGCAGACCTTCAGGATGGTATATCCATAATTTCAACAAAGAAATGGACGCCATTCGGAATAACTCAGCAAGATGGGTAACAATAGTGATCTAAATAACTGAATATACGGGTATAGTATATTGTATATCTAGATCATTAGTTTTCTTTTGAGATACTTGACAATACACTGACCAACATGGTTAAGAAAAATGTTGACTATCAGTTGTGGACGATTTATTTTTGTTTTATTTTAATTTTTGTTTTTTGCCAAATCCTGTGAGAGAGAGAGAGAGAGAGAGAGAGAGAGAGAGAGAGAGAGAGAGAGAGAGAGAGAGAGAGAGAGAGAGAGAGAGAGAGAGAGAGAGATTGTGTTAGCGAGCGAAAGTACTTAGTGTATTGATCGTTTGTGGTGAGAAAGACTGTTGGTACAAATGAGATTGTTTGTTTATGTTTTAGTTAGGTTACGACAGTGGTGAATGTCTTGGGTGAATGCTTATTTTGATTGGACTGCTGCTCGATTCAGTTGTGTTTGAATGCTGGATTTTACCTTATTTAATCATTTTTCGACCAGCGTGGAAGTTATTATATATTTTAACAGCCGTGATTCCTCCTTTGGAGAGTTACTTTTTGAAAGTTGATTTATTGTTGCTGACCAGGCCTGTAATAAAGGATTTTGTTTGGACTGCTCTTTTGGACCACGATTGTTGATGACCTGGCCTGTAATTGATTGTGTTAGACTGCTCATTTGGATTGCCCAAGCGTTGATGACCTGGCCTGTTTTAACAAGATTACGTATGATGATGATGATTATGATGGCAACACTCACGACCCAAATCAATTAATGCAGTTGTGTTGATATTTGTCAGTGTTGCGGTTGCTACAAAGTTGTAGTTTGGGGGCAATTAAAGACTGTTGGCCCTTATGTGGACGAAGGTGTCCACTCAAAAATATATATATTAATTGCGTTTGTATTTGGAGTTGAAGGGAATTTTTAGCTTTAAGTTTTGTTTTTCATGGGGTTATTTGAATGTGTTTTCTATAGATAGTAAGTTAAGATTGTAGTGCTAAGTGTGATTTTTTTTGGTTATGGAATATGGTTGGTGATTTTTTAGTATTAAGTGATTGTTTTGGTATCAATAAATATAGTTTTAAGGTTATGGTTTGTGTTTATGTCCTTTTTGTCTAAGAGTCTGGTTAATGATAAAGTAAGGGGAAAGTTTGTGCAGAGGAGACATTTGTCTGTTTAGTGTGATTCAAGGGTGTGGGGGTTGTTATTGCAACATCCCGCCACACAGTTTCCTTGAAGAGATCAGCGAGGATGGTAGAGAAAGCAAGTTTAAGGAATATCACCAATCTGTGGATTCGATTTCGCCGCAAAATTGGCCCAACAATCATGAAAGCGATTACCATCACCATTGTTTGGTTCATTTTTAGCTACAACGTCTATTCCAACGTCAGCGTCTACCTCTTGGGACACACAGCTCTTTATGTGAATGAAATCCCTGATCTAGCAGCACGATTTCCTCCACTGATATTTTGTCCTTTTCCCATGTTTGATCCCTCCCACCTAATCAATGTCGGATTGAACATATCTGTGGACACAGCAAGCGATCTGCAAAACAATGTAGAATATTTGACTGGACTGGACAGATTCCTATCAGGAGAGGAATTAGTGGAAAAAGCAGCCTGGAGATTTGGTGACTTGGTGAAAGAAGTAAGAGTTGGTGATTTCATCGTGGAATCTTATTCTGGAGGAAATGCTTCATCTCAGCTATGGCATCGCTCTTTCACACCCATAGGACCTTGTTGGACTCTCACTGTTCCTCCTGACTCAAGTCATCATAGCCTTCAAATGAGTGTTAGATTGCATGATTTCCCACCTAGTTTGCAATCATTTCAGTATCATGGAAAGCAGATAGGAAGGGACTGTCCTGCTGACAATGATCAAATAGAATTTTCTTCCATATGGGGTGAATTTTTAGAATCATTTTATTACAAAGTATTAGTGTACATGCCATTGACATATAGATCATTCGATATCTCTAACGTGGAAGTCGAAATGAGAATTATTGCTACAAATTACAAATTGACCCCTTACATGATTAACAGGAATAAGAGAGAACAAAGTAATAGAAGCTCAGTTACTTGTTTGCACAGAAACATACTTAAACGAGGAGGAGACCTCGCAGGGTGCACCCCAATATATAAAGATGCTTTGTGGAAACCATTGCATTCCTTATGTGCCACCATATCACGGCACTTTGAGTCAATAACAGAGTACCTTTCACAGGACCAGAAGGCATTGAAATTTTCTGAAAATCATTGTCAACCAGGGACTAATGAATTTCGATGGAAAATAGAGGATATGAATAAATATGCATCTAGTATCAATAACTTCAGCTTTGAACTAACATCTCCAACTGCACTAGATTTCCAGGAGAAAGTATTGTACCCGTTATCTAAATTACTGGAAGATATTGGGGGAAGCATTGGGATTTTTGGGGTAATTTCAATTTTTGACAGTTGGCTTTATATGTCAAAAATAAATCCATTAACATCTTTAGGACTTTATGTTGTCAGCACGAAAGTAGAAGTTTATAAACTTAAAACCTTGTTTGAGTTTTCTGGTTTAATGGTGTCCTCCCTGCTATTCTCTGTCCATTTTGGGATAATTATAAACAGATAAAGAAGCAGTTCTAAGTTGTTTATTGTATCTGTTAGTGATAACCCGTACAGCTTATCTAATCACTCTATGAGCTTAAGGGAAGTTTTGTTGTCTTTTCTAGCCAGTAGACCCTTTGGATGTCAACTGATTTCATTACCTATTGAGGAGGTTTGTTTAGTTTGTTGTCTTATGATGAACATTCCTTCTGTACCAGCTAGTTTGTTCCACTTAGAAGACCTGCCTAGTTGTTCCAGCCAAGGCCTTTCACTGCCAAAGCTGAAATATGTAGTTGAAGGCGTTATACCCTCGTCCTTTTCAGAATCCAAATTATCTGCATGCAGTAAAAAATGTAAAATTTCAAATATTTCCTTTACAAGTAATCTTAATTTAGTTCAGAGTCAAGTAACAGATTTTTCTGGAATAGATATTATTTGTAGCCTAGGAGGAATATTAGGACTCTATCATGGATTTTCTATGTTAGGTCTATCTAATGTCTTGAAGAAAAGAGGTTATTTTAAAACTCGCCTTTATAACTGTAGAGGAATAATGATCTTAGTTTTAAATGTTCTCATCATATTTGTGTGTGTATTATTTTGTGCCTCTCCTATACAAAAGTATTTTTTGAGTCTTCCCATTTATACAACATATTCTGATACCTACTTGTCCATTACAGATTTGCCAACTCTTAACGACTTGCATTTGGCCTCCTTTTAATATACGCAAATTTTTGTTAGAACTCCATTTAGAGGAAGAACTTCGAAGTTTAACCTTCCTAGACCATGATCAGAAATATGAAGAAATTACACATGTATTAAGAAATTTATCTTACAATTTAAACTCAAACCCTCCAGATCCTAGAGACTTATGGATTAAAATTGCATGGAATGGTGTGTTTTTTAGATCTCTTGGCTTTGAATACGATACTGAATTTCAGATTAGTCTTCAGAACAACTCAATTTTTAATACATGTCATTCTGTCACGTTTAAGAGTCAGAGGAAAACTGCCAACGGTATGTTTACCAATCATTTTTGGATCATTGGAAATAAAAACTATTATAAAAACATTGCAATGAATGTGTTTTTCCATTCTCAAGACGATTTCTTACCATTACTTTCAGAGGTATATCACATTCAGTCCGATACACAAGTCAAGATGAAAAAAGTATCAAAGTGGCAGGGAATCCATGGCTCAAATGACGAGCCTGGAAAGTGTTTGGCTCATTGTCAAGAAACGTTTCTGACTAAGAAGATGGGCTGTTGCTTACCTTGGATGGAAAAGAAAGCTGATACTGTATTAAGTATTGTAGTTTTCACCAATTTCTGGAGTTTCTAAGCATACTGTGGTTCATAAATCCCTTAAATAGTTCAATGTTGGAGAATTTTTTGGATAAAAGTGAAGCTAACCTATGCAAAGAACTATGTCAAAGTAGAGTTCAGTATCACTATGCTTTTGATCTTGCAGGTGAAGTAAGAATGGGTCCTGGACTAGCATTTCGCATTGAATCCCCCACTCTACAGGAAGGTGATAATGCTCATCTTTTTCCTATGCATATAGATGCAAGAAGATTTGAAGAATTCATTGACAATGATGGCTATCCTTTATCTCAGTTTGTGAGTGAAATCGGAGGAATGATCGGATTGACCCTGGGTATCTCATTACTCTCACTTCTGAAAAGGATATATCTGTACATGAAATGAGACCCTAAGGTTACTGGATATCATATCCCAGACTTATCTTATGCTTTCATGCAAGCTGGGAGGTAGTTCCTCTTTAACTTCAATCTGAAAAAAAAGGAGATATCTTTTGTTTTTAACGGAAGGTTTTCGTTTTCCTTTCTTTTACCATTTTGCAAAATTATTTTTGAGGAATTTCTCAACTAACCAGCATAGCTTCTTAACATTTTGGGGGGATAAATATGTAACGGCCAATATGATATTATTGATGGAGGCCATAGAATTTTCTTTTAATAAGCTGCCATTCTCCTCGGTTTAAGTTTGAGCATTAAAGTCACGTTAGTCGGAGTTTTCAAAATATCACCTCTACTAAAAACCTAAGGCTTTCAGTATTTTTGTGGATATTTTAATGAACATTGTATCATAGAGCTACTGTTAATTGTTTTTGAAATTGTCATAACTATTTCTGGAGATATGTTCATTTCTATTCAAAATATGCTGTACAATTTAACACTAGATGTAATTTTCGTCATTGTGAAATGCTCTTCATGCTGACTTTTAAGGAAATAGTTTCCTTTAACTGTAGAATACTTAATTATGAAACACTATTATCAGATACAAAGAAAAATAGCATCACATTGTTAGAGGTATTAGAAATAAAAAGCATATCCATATGAGTTTGAATTTCCCACCTTGTAATCATGTGTATAGGATAGTGAAGACATATTTACAAATGATCGGGTTCCACTATTATATAAATGTAGGACTAAAACTGGGTAACAGTGCCCTCAACCTTCTCCTACTTGTCCAATAAGAAGCTTAAGGTATTAGACCAGCTGTTGTGCAATCACCACATATCAATTTAATTTTTTAGTTTATTTATCTTGTTTGTTTATGTTGGCGATAATGGTACCATTTTCCTACTTAAAGTCTCTGCTGGTATGGACCACTTAGGCTTTACATGGACACTCGAGGCATATTGTTCAATAGTGTTTTGGTTTTGATCATTAAAAGTTGTTTAACTAAATATTTTGTTCTACTAGCAATTAATCACTTGAATAAAATATGTGCGTATACTGCATAACTGAGTATTCCTTCAAACTAATGGTACTTGTGTACTTGTAGCTATTCAAATGCCAATTCATAACTGGGAGGGAGGAGAGATACTACAGCTAGAGTTATGGGGTCTTTTGACTGGCTAGACAGTACTACAATGGATCCTTCTCTCTGGATATGGTTCATTTTCCCTTTGCCTACATACGCACTGAATAGTCTGGTCTATTCTTCACATATTCTCCTCTGTGCTCATACACCTGAGAACACTAAAATTAACAAATAATTCTTCTTCACCCAAGGAGTTACTGCACTGTAATTATTCAGTGGCCACTTTCCTCTTGGTAAGGGTAGAAGAGACTCTTTAGCTATGGTAAGCAGGTATTCTAGGAAGGGGGCACTCCAAAATCAAAACATTGTTCTCTGATCTTGGGTAAAGCCATAACTTCTGTACCTTGGTCTTCCAGTGTCATAGGTTAGAGTTCTCTTGCCTGAGGATACACTCAGGCACATTATTCTATTTGTTTGCTCATTTCCTTTCCTGGCTGGGTTATTTGCCCTGTTGGAGCCCTTGGGCTTATAGCATCCTGCTTTTCCAACAAGAGTTGTAGCTTAGCTGGTAATAATAATAATATGTTATTTTGATAATAAAATAAATTTTTGAATATACTTACCCGGTGATTATAATAGCTGCAACTCTGTTGCTCGACAGAAAAACTCTACGGAAAAATTCGCCAGCGATCGCTACACAGGTAGGGGGTGTACTCAACAGCGCCATCTGTCGTTCAGATACCCAGTACTCATTGTAAATAAAGAACTCAATTTTCTCCTCGGTCCACTGTGTCTCTATTGGGGAGGAAGGGAGGGTCCTTTAATTTATAATCACCGGGTAAGTATATTCAAAAATTCATTTTATTATCAAAATAACATTTTTCAATATTTAACTTAGCCGGTGATTATAATAGCTGATTCACACCCAGGGGGGTGGGTAGAGACCAGCAAAATATGTTTACATCATATGAGCTAAGAATTTTTATTTCCTTTTAGAAGTTATCAAAATAACTAAACAAAATAAATAGGTACCTGGTAAGGAAGTCGACTTGAACAATTACTCTGCCTTTTTAAGTACGTCTTCCTTACGGAGCCTCGCGATCCTCTTAGGATGCTGAGCGACCCCTAGGATCTGAAGTATCAAGGGTTGCAACCCATACAACAGGACCTCATCAAAACCTCTAATCTAGGCGCTTCTCAAGAAATGACTTTGACCACCCGCCAAATCAACTAGGATGCGAAAGGCTTCTTAGCCTTCCGGACAACCCAAAAACAACAATAAAAACATTTCAAGAGAAAGATTAAAAAGGTTATGGAATTAGGGAATTGTAGTGGTTGAGCCCTCACCCACTACTGCACTCGCTGCTACGAATGGTCCCAGAGTGTAGCAGTTCTCGTAAAGAGACTGGACATCCTTAAGATAAAAAGATGCGAACACTGACTTGCTTTTCCAATAGGTTGCGTCCATTATACTTCGCAGAGATCTATTTTGTTTAAAGGCCACGGAAGTTGCGACAGCTCTAACTTCGTGTGTCCTTACCTTCAGCAAAGCTTGGTCTTCCTCATTCAGATGGGAATGAGCTTCTCGTATTAACAGTCTGATAAAATAGGATAAAGCATTCTTTGACATAGGCAAAGATGGTTTCTTAACTGAACACCATCAAGCTTCAGACGGGCCTCGTAAAGGTTTAGTTCGTTTTAAATAGAACTTAGGAGCTCTTACAGGGCATAAGACTCTTTCTAGTTCATTTCCAACCATACGATAGGCTTGGAATATCGAACGATTTTGGCCAAGGTCGAGAAGGCAGCTCGTTTTTGGCTAGAAAACCAAGTTGTAGAGAACATGTAGCCGTTTCAGATGAGAATCCGATGTTCTTGCTGAAGGCATGAATCTCACTGACTCTTTTAGCTGTGGCTAAGCATACCAGGAAAAGAGTCTTTAAGGTGAGATCTTTCAGGGAGGCTGATTGTAGCGGCTCGGACCTGTCTGACATAAGGAATCTTAGTACCACGTCTAAATTCCAACCAGATGTAACCAAACGACGATCCTTTGTGGTCTCAAAAGACTTAAGGAGGTCCTGTAGATCTTTATTGTTGGAAAGATCTAAGCCTCTGTGATGGAAGACTGATGCCAACATGCTTCTGTAACCCTTGATAGTGGGAGCTGAAAGAGATCGTTCTTTCCTCAGATATAAGAGGAAGTCAGCTATTTGAGTTACAGAGGTACTGGTCGAGGATACAGATACTGACTTGCACCAGTTTCGGAAGATTTCCCACTTCGATTGGTAGACTCTAAGGGTGGATGTTCTCCTTGCTCTAGCAATCGCTCTGGCTGCCTCCTTCGAAAAGCCTCTAGCTCTCGAAAGTCTTTCGATAGTCTGAAGGCAGTCAGACGAAGAGCGTGGAGGCCTTGGTGTACCTTCTTTACGTGTGGCTGACGTAAAAGGTCCACCCTTAGGGGAAGTGTTCTGGGAACGTCTACTAGCCATCGAAGTACCTCGGTGAACCATTCTCTCGCGGGCCAGAGGGGAGCAACTAGCGTCAACCTTGTCCCTTCGTGAGAGGCAAACTTCTGCAGTACCTTGTTGACAATCTTGAACGGAGGGAATGCATATAGATCTAGATGTGATCAATCTAGGAGAAAGGCATCTATATGAACTGCTGCTGGGTCCGGGATTGGTGAGCAAAATATTGGGAGCCTCTTGGTCATCGAGGTTACGAAGAGATCTATGGTTGGCTGGCCCCAGGTGGCCCAAAGTCTCTTGCATACATCCTTGTGGAGGGTCCATTCTGTTGGAATTATTTGTCCCTTCCGACTGAGACAATCTGCCATGACATTCAAGTTGCCTTGGATGAACCTCGGTACTAGTGATATGTTTAGACCTTTTGACCAGGTGAGGAGGTCCCTTGCGATCTCGTACAACGTCAGAGAGTAGGTCCCTCCTTGCTTGGAGATGTACGCCAAAGCCGTGGTGTTGTCCGAGTTCACCTCCACCACTTTGCCTTGAAGGAGAGACCTGAAGCTTTTCCAGGCCAGACGTACTGCCAGTAGCTCCTTGCAGTTGAAATGCATTGTCCTTTGACTCGAGTTCCATATTCCCGAGCATTCCCGACCGTCTAATGTCGCACCCCAGCCTACGTCCGATGCGTCCGAGAAGAGAACGTGGTTGGGAGTCTGAACAGCCAGGGGAAGACCCTCTCTTAGGTTGATATTGTCCTTTCACCAAGTCAGACAAGACTTTATCTTTTCGGAAACCGGGATCGAGACCGCTTCTAGCGTCTTGTCCTTTTTCCAGTGAAAAGCTAGATGGTATTGAAGAGGACGGAGGTGTAGTCTTCCTAGTGACACAAATTGATCCACGGATGACAGCGTCCCTACCAGACTCATCCACAGCCTGACTGAGCAGCGTTCCTTCTTCAGCATCTTCTGGATGGATAGCAGGACTGGGGGCTGATCGTCTTGTTGTTCAGCAACGTCCTCATCAGAGGGTTCCTCATCCGAAACTGATGAGGAAACGGCAACGGAGTGGGCAACGTCTGGCTCGCTGAATCCGGTCGCACTGGTGGATGCGTGACGGAGCCGGACGCAATATCATGGAACTGCTGCACAGTCTGTGAACTGTCAACAACCATGGGTGCGCGAGGAAGCACAGCGTCAACCCGAGACTGTCTAGACCGTCTGGGTTGTGCAGTCAACACCCTACCGGGTTGCTGAGGTTGACGCACTGCGTCAAAACAAGTCACCTCTGCTGGTTGTTGAACGTCCTGAACGTCAACAACCACCTCCGAGCGTCGCTTAACGTCAACGTGCGGCTGGCAACCCACACTGGGTTGCATCGGTGGAGGAACCACCTCAACTGGCAGACGCGAGTAGGTTACCTCAGCGTCAACAGGGCGCACAACCGACCGGTTGGAAGGTTGTTGGCCAGAAGGTTCTTCTCCGCATTTAAGTCCTCTATCAAGGACGCAAGCTTGGACTGCATGTCTTGCAGCAAAGCCCATTTAGAGTCTACGGGAGCAGGTGTGGCCACAGACGGGGTTAGCGACTGAGGCGGAACCGTTTACCATCCCTGAAAGCCTTGTTATGCGTGACATAATAGTACAGCAAAACTTCAAAGGCTCGACAACCGCTGTGAAGTTGACCTGTAAACAACTTGGAGCGTCTCCTGGCTAGGCGCCAGGGAGAGTCTACCAGAATTGAGAAGTCTATCTGGGCAGAGGCATGAACTCCCAAGCCGAGAACTTCTCTCGTGTCATATCAGACTCTCGCTCTATAAACCAGTTTAAAAGAAGGGAAAGCAAAGGCTGTATCCCCCAAACTCCTCCTGGTGAAAAACCAGTCGCCTAGCCAACGTAACGCTCTCTAGGAGAGCGAGAGAGCACTAGCTTAAAAACAACGGCTTCGAAGTAGCTAGGCCTAGTGTAAGCTCTGACGTTTAGGCGAACGAGGAGCAGCAGTTACAAAAAGATCCGGACGAAGATCCTTAAAAAAATCATCATGATTTAATTAAAGTCCATAGGAGGCTAAGCAGCTTTAGGCTCCTCTCCATCTGACAGAGTCCTCAAGGGAATATCAGTAGGAGGGAGAACAGCAACTTCTCATCTACAGGAACCTTGTCCGATAAAAGCTGAGTCTCTCACTGGTGCATTAGTAGCGGACCAGAACGCAACGTCATGTAACTGCTTGACAGTCTGTGAACTGTCAACAACTGAACTGTCAACCACAACAGGTGCGTGAGGACGCACAGCGTCCACTCGAGACGGCTTTGACTGCCTAGACTGAGCAGTCAAAACAACTCTAGAATGCGGAGGTTGACGCACAGCGTCAAAACAAGTCAACTCCGATTGTTAGTGAACGTCTTGAACGTCAACAGGAGCATCAGCCAGTGGCCTAACGTCCAAATGCGGCTGAAAAAACCACACGAGACCGCATCGAGTGTGGTTCTAAACAACCTGACTGACGTGACTAAGTTACGCCAACGTCAACAGTAAGCACAAAGGAACGTTAGGTTGGCTGAAAGCCAGGATATCGATGAGATAAACGGCTAGACTCAACGGACTAATCGGCAGAATAGTCTTCCATAAGGGAGGCAAGCATATACTGCATGTTTTGCCATACAACCCCTTAAGGATCAACGGAAATGGTTGTGGTAATAGACGAGGGTAACGTCTGTGACCGCAACACTTTGCCTACAAAAAAAGACTCTCGGAGTCTGTGTTACGCTTTTGTTAGGCGGCGAGCAGTTATCCGATGACTGCATAGGGTCAGAGCTGTCCTAATGGCTGTAACCAGGACGCTGGACCTGTCCTGAAAGGACTGACTTTCGCTTAAGGGCTTCGAAACCTTGTGACAGGTTTCTTATGCGAAAAGCCTACGGATGGCGAGGAGAAACAACGTCTCTCTCGTCTTATGGTAGGGGAGATCTTGGTAAGATACACCCGATACCATAGAGGGAAAACGTCTGTTCGTTGGTCAAGGCCTCTCGAACCCATAAGTCGTTTGACATTACTTCTCCCCTGGGCTTGGGAGCTTGTAAGAGGTCCCGGACTAGGTGAACGACAAGCACAAACAGACGAACCCTCGGACGCAACACTGTAACACTTTGCGCCTCGGACGCAACACTGTAACACTTTGCGCATATCACTTTATCACTTCGATTTTCTGTTTTGCACTTATTTCTACCTGAAACACGCAATTCTACCCTTCATTAAAATATTTAAGGTAGTAATTGCGAAATTAGTCGTATAATGGAAGCTCATAATACCAGCAAAAAACAGAAAACATATTTTAAGATAAAAAGAAAAATCAGTGGCTGGGAAAGAGACTAAACACTAGTTCATATAACTACGTTTTCAATCTCTCACCGCACATAGCCTGGGGACGAGAATAAAAACCTAAAAACGTTTTATCCTTCCTCCCCGTACAGCGACTAGGGACGTGAGTAACACGAGAACAACGTTACCCGCTTGAACGGAACGTTTTCTCTCCTCTCTCTCCCTCCGTCTCTATCTCTCTCTCTCTTTCTCTCTTGATTTCGCACCTAAGAGAAGAGCCCAATTATATATCGTCAAAAAAAAACATGTTATTTGACTAAAGGAGAAAACTGAAAGGTTTCTCAAATAAAAAGTTCCTTTAAATTAGAATTTAAAACATTTAAGCTAAGAAAGAATGAAAAAAACGTCAGAATCGATTTACTCTTACTGCAAAGTGAAACCGTGATACACTCTCTCTCTATCGTAACGATAGAGCGCATGTTGAACGTCCTGAACGTCAACAACTGCGTAGCATAAAAAACTAAACGTTAGTTCATCTTTGAAAACAGTACGAAGACTATCAAAGAAATTCTTTCATAAAATATGTTATTTTGATAATAAAATAAATTTTTGAATATACTTACCCGGTGATTATAATAGCTGCAACTCTGTTGCTCGAGAGAAAAACTCTACGTAAAAATTCGCCAGCGATCGCTACACAGGTAGGGGGTGTACTCAACAGCGCCATCTGTCGTTCAGATACCCAGTACTCATTGTAAATAAAGAACTCAATTTTCTCCTCGGTCCACTGTGTCTCTATTGGGGAGGAAGGGAGGGTCCTTTAATTTATAATCACCGGGTAAGTATATTCAAAAATTTATTTTATTATCAAAATAACATTTTTCAATATTTAACTTAGCCGGTGATTATAATAGCTGATTCACACCCAGGGGGGTGGGTAGAGACCAGCAAAATATGTTTACATCATATGAGCTAAGAATTTTTATTTCATTTTAGAAGTTATCAAAATAACTAAACAAAATAAATAGGTACCTGGTAAGGAAGTCGACTTGAACAATTACTCTGCCTTTTTAAGTACGTCTTCCTTACGGAGCCTCGCGATCCTCTTAGGATGCTGAGCGACCCCTAGGATCTGAAGTATCAAGGGTTGCAACCCATACTAAAGGACCTCATCAAAACCTCTAATCTAGGCGCTTCTCAAGAAATGACTTTGACCACCCGTCAAATCAACTAGGATGCGAAAGGCTTCTTAGCCTTCCGGACAACCCAAAAACAACAATAAAAACATTTCAAGAGAAAGATTAAAAAGGTTATGGAATTAGGGAATTGTAGTGGTTGAGCCCTCACCCACTACTGCACTCGCTGCTACGAATGGTCCCAGAGTGTAGCAGTTCTCGTAAAGAGACTGGACATCCTTAAGATAAAAAGACGCGAACACTGACTTGCTTTTCCAATAGGCTGCGTCCATTATACTCTGCAGAGCTCTATTTTGTTTAAAGGCCACGGAAGTTGCGAAAGCTCTAACTTCGTGTGTCCTTACCTTCAGCAAAGTTTGGTCTTCCTCATTCAGATGGGAATGAGCTTCTCGTATTAAGAGTCTGATAAAATAGAATAAAGCATTCTTTGACATAGGCAAAGATGGTTTCTTAACTGAACACCATAAAGCTTCAGACGGGCGTCGTAAAGGTTTAGTTCGTTTTAAATAGAACTTAAGAGCTCTTACAGGGCATAAGACTCTTTCTAGTTCATTTCCAACCATACGATACGCTTGGAATATCGAACGATTTTGGCCAAGGTCGAGAAGGCAGCTCGTTTTTGGCTAGAAAACCAAGTTGTAGAGAACATGTAGCCGTTTCAGATGAGAATCCGATGTTCTTGCTGAAGGCATGAATCTCACTGACTCTTTTAGCTGTGGCTAAGCATACCAGGAAAAGAGTCTTTAAGGTGAGATCTTTCAGGGAGGCTGATTGTAGCGGCTCGGACCTGTCTGACATAAGGAATCTTAATACCACGTCTAAATTCCAACCAGGTGTAACCAAACGACGCTCCTTGGTGGTCTCAAAAGACTTAAGGAGGTCCTGTAGATCTTTATTGTTGGAAAGATCTAAGCCTCTGTGACGGAAGACTGATGCCAACATGTTTCTGTAACCCTTGATAGTGGGAGCTGAAAGAGATCGTTCTTTCCTCAGATATAAGAGGAAGTCAGCTATTTGAGTTACAGAGGTACTGGTCGAGGATACGGATACTGACTTGCACCAGTTTCGGAAGATTTCCCACTTCGATTGGTAGACTCTAAGGGTGGATGTTCTCCTTGCTCTAGCAATCGCTCTGGCTGCCTCCTTCGAAAAGCCTCTAGCTCTCGAGAGTCTTTCGATAGTCTGAAGGCAGTCAGACGAAGAGCGTGGAGGCCTTGGTGTACCTTCTTTACGTGTGGCTGACGTAGAAGGTCCACCCTTAGGGGAAGTGTTCTGGGAACGTCTACTAGCCATCGAAGTACCTCGGTGAACCATTCTCTCGCGGGCCAGAGGGGAGCAACTAGCGTCAACCTTGTCCCTTCGTGAGAGGCGAACTTCTGCAGTACCTTGTTGACAATCTTGAACGGAGGGAATGCATATAGATCTAGATGTGACCAATCTAGGAGAAAGGCATCTATATGAACTGCTGCTGGGTCCGGGATTGGTGAGCAAAATATTGGGAGCCTCTTGGTCATCGAGGTTGCGAAGAGATCTATGGTTGGCTGGCCCCAGGTGGCCCAAAGTCTCTTGCATACATCCTTGTGGAGGGTCCATTCTGTTGGAATTATTTGTCCCTTCCGACTGAGACAATCTGCCATGACATTCAAGTTGCCTTGGATGAACCTCGTTACTAGTGATATGTTTAGACCTTTTGACCAGGTGAGGAGGTCCCTTGCGATCTCGTACAACGTCAGAGAGTAGGTCCCTCCTTGCTTGGAGATGTACGCCAAAGCCGTGGTGTTGTCCGAGTTCACCTCCACCACTTTGCCTTGAAGGAGAGACCTGAAGCTTTTCCAGGCCAGACGTACTGCCAGTAGCCCCTTGCAGTTGAAATGCATTGTCCTTTGACTCGAGTTCCATATTCCCGAGCATTCCCGACCGTCTAATGGCGCACCCCAGCCTACGTCCGATGCGTCCGAGAAGAGAACGTGGTTGGGAGTCTGAACAGCCAGGGGAAGACCCTCCCTTAGGTTGATATTGTCCTTTCACCAAGTCAGACAAGACTTTATCTTTTCGGAAACCGGGATCGAGACCGCTTCTAGCGTCTTGTCCTTTTTCCAGTGAAAAGCTAGATGGTATTGAAGAGGACGGAGGTGTAGTCTTCCTAGTGACACAAATTGATCCACGGATGATAGCGTCCCTACCAGACTCATTCACAGCCTGACTGAGCAGCGTTCCTTCTTCAGCATCTTCTGGATGGATAGCAGGGCTGGGGGCTGATCGTCTTGTTGTTCAGCAACGTCCTCATCAGAGGGTTCCTCATCCGAAACTGATGAGGAAACGGCAACGGAGTGGGCAACGTCTGGCTCGCTGAATCCGGTCGCACTGGTGGATGCGTGACGGAGCCGGACGCAATATCATGGAACTGCTGCACAGTCTGTGAACTGTCAACAACCATGGGTGCGCGAGGAAGCACAGCGTCAACCCGAGACTGTCTAGACCGTCTGGGTTGTGCAGTCAACACCCTACCGGGTTGCTGAGGTTGACGCACTGCGTCAAAACAAGTCACCTCTGCTGGTTGTTGAACGTCCTGAACGTCAACAACCACCTCCGAGCGTCGCTTAACGTCAACGTGCGGCTGGCAACCCACACTGGGTCGCATCGGTGGAGGAACCACCTCAACTGGCAGACGCGAGTAGGTTACCTCAGCGTCAACAGGGCGCACAACCGACCGGTTGGAAGGTTGTTGGCCAGAAGGTTCTTCTCCGCATTTAAGTCCTCTATCAAGGACGCAAGCTTGGACTGCATGTCTTGCAGCAAAGCCCATTTAGGGTCTACGGGAGCAGGTGTGGCAACAGACGGGGTTATCAACTGAGGCGGAACCGTTTACCATCCCTGAAAGCCTTGTTATGCGTGACATAATAGTACAGCAAAACTTCAAAGGCTCGACAACAGCTGTGAAGTTGACCTGTAAACAACTTGGAGCGTCTCCTGGCTAGGCGCCAGGGAGAGTCTACCAGAATTGAGAAGTCTATCTGGGCAGAGGCATGAACTCCCAAGCCGAGAACTTCTCTCGTGTCATATCAGACTCTCGCTCTATAAACCAGTTTAAAAGAAGGGAAAGCAAAGGCTGTATCCCCCAAACTCCTCCTGGTGAAAAACCAGTCGCCTAGCCAACGTAACGCTCTCTAGGAGAGCGAGAGAGCACTAACTTAAAAACAACCGCTTCGAAGTAGCTAGGCCTAGTGTAAGCTCTGACGTTTAGGCGAACGAGGAGCAGCAGTTACAAAAAGATCCGGACGAAGATCCTTAAAAAAAATCATCATGATTTAATTAAAGTCCATAGGAGGCTAAGCGGCTTTAGGCTCCTCTCCATCTGACAGAGTCCTCAAGGGAATATCAGTAGGAGGGAGAACAGCAACTTCCTCATCTACAGGAACCTTGTCCGATAAAGGCTGAGTCTCTCACTGGTGCATCAGTAGCGGACCAGAACGCAACGTCATGTAACTGCTTGACAGTCTGTGAACTGTCAACAACTGAACTGTCAACCACAACAGGTGTGTGAGGACGCACAGCGTCCACTCGAGACTGCTTTGACTGCCTAGACTGAGCAGTCAAAACAACTCTAGAATGCGGAGGTTGACGCACAGCGTCAAAACAAGTCAACTCCGATTGTAGTGAACGTCTTGAACGTCAACAGGAGCATCAGCCAGTGGCCTAACGTCCAAATGCGGCTGAAAAAACCACACGAGACCGCATCGAGTGTGGTTCTAAACAACCTGACTGACGTGACTAAGTTACGCCAACGTCAACAGTAAGCACAAAGGAACGTTAGGTTGGCTGAAAGCCAGGATATCGATGAGATAAACGGCTAGACTCAACGGACTAATCGGCAGAATAGTCTTCCATAAGGGAGGCAAGCATATACTGCATGTTTTGCCATACAACCCCTTAAGGATCAACGGAAATGGTTGTGGTAATAGACGAGGGTAACGTCTGTGACCGCAACACTTTGCCTACAAAAAAAGACTCTTGGAGTCTGTGTTACGCTTTTGTTAGGCGGCGAGCAGTTATCCGATGACTGCATAGGGTCAGAGCTGTCCTAATGGCTGTAACCAGGACGCTGGACCTGTCCTGAAAGGACTGACTTTCGCTTAAGGGCTTCGAAACCTTGTGACAGGTTTCTTATGCGAAAAGCCTACGGATGGCGAGGAGAAACAACGTCTCTCTCGTCTTATGGTAGGGAAGATCTTGGTAAGATACACCCGATACCATAGAGGGAAAACGTCTGTTCGTTGGTCAAGGCCTCTCGAACCCATAAGTCGTTTGACATTACTTCTCCCCTGGGCTTGGGAGCATGTAAGAGGTCCCGGACTAGGTGAACGACAGGCACGAACAGACGAACCCTCGGACGCAACACTGTAACACTTTGCGCTTCGGACGCAACACTGTAACACTTTGCGCATATCACTTTATCACTTCGATTTTCTGTTTTGCACTTATTTCTACCTGAAACACGCAATTCTACCCTTCATTAAAAGGTAGTAATTGCGAAATTAGTCGTATAATGGAAGCTCATAATACCAGCAAAAAACAGAAAACATATTTTAAGATAAAAAGAAAAATCAGTGGCTGGGAAAGACACTAAACACTAGTTCATATAACTACGTTTTCAATCTCTCACCGCACATAGCCTGGGGACGAGAATAAAAACCTAAAAACGTTTTATCCTTCCTCCCCGTACAGCGACTAGGGACGTGAGTAACACGAGAACAACGTTACCCGCTTGAACGGAACGTTTTCTCTCCTCTCTCTCCCTCCGTCTCTATCTCTCTCTCTCTTTCTCTCTTGATTTCGCACCTAAGAGAAGAGCCCAATTAAATATCGTCAAAAAAAACATGTTATTTGACTAAAGGAAAAAACTGAAAGGTTTTTCAAATAAAAAGTTCCTTTAAATTAGAATTTAAAACATTTAAGCTAAGAAAGAATGAACAAAACGTCAGAATCGATTTACTCTACTGCAAAGTGAAACCGTGATACACACTCTCTATCGTAACGATAGAGCGCATGTTGAACGTCCTGAACGTCAACAACTGCGTAGCATAAAAAACTAAACGTTAGTTCATCTTTGAAAACAGTACGAAGACTATCAAAGAAATTCTTTCATAAAAAATTACATTTAAAAAGTTTTAAATCCTTAGCTCTTTAAAAGCTAAAGACGATATAAAGGGCTCAACGTTGATTAACTTCGGTTTCCAAGTTAGGACCGCCTACTCTCAGGAAAGGTCTATATAAACAAAGCATTAAAATTTATTTTTATATGTTTATAAAAAATGGAAAGTTAATCGAAGAGGCCTAATAAAGGCGGAGAGATATAAAATATATAGAGGAAAATCTATAACGTGATAAGATAATTACTAAAAGCCTAAACACACTTCCGTCTAAGGGAAGGGTCGGCCATTTAAAAGTGAAAGAAAGTCCATACTCTCTTTGTCACCATAATTAAATCTATCCAAAACGAGTTCAAGTTTTAAGATGAAGATAAAACACCTGCATAGCAAAAGCTCAAAACTAGAATAGTGTACTTCACCAAATAGTTGTGAAAACAAATCCAGTTAGCAACAGCGAATTAGTAGGTCTTGCCGGTAGCCCGACAGAGAGAAAATTGAGTTCTTTGTTTACAATGAGTACTGGGTATCTGAACGACAGATGGCGCTGTTGAGTACACCCCCTACCTGTGTAGCGATCGCTGGCGAATTTTTACGTAGAGTTTTTCTGTCGAGCAACAGAGTTGCAGCTATTATAATCACCGGCTAAGTTAAATATTGAAAAATTACATTTAAAAAGTTTTAAAACCTTAGCTCTTTAAAAGCTAATTACGATATAAAGGGCTCAACGTTAATTAACTTCGGTTTCCAAGTTAGGACCGCCTACTCTCAGGAAAGGTCTATATAAACAAAGCATTAAAATTTATTTTTATATGTTTATAAAAAATGGAAAGTTAATCGAAGAGGCCTAATAAAGGCGGAGAGATATAAAATATATAGAGGAAAATCTATAACGTGATAAGATAATTACTAAAAGCCTAAACACACTTCCGTCTAAGGGAAGGGTTGGCCATTTAAAAGTGAAAGAAAGTCCATACTCTCTTTGTCACCATAATTAAATCTATCCAAAACGAGTTCAAGTTTTAAGATGAAGATAAAACACCTGCATAGCGAAAGCTCAAAACTAGAATAGTGTACTTCACCAAATAGTTGTGAAAACAAATCCAGTTAGCAACAGCGAATTAGTAGGTCTTGCCGGTAGCCCGACAGAGAAAATTGAGTTCTTTGTTTACAATGAGTACTGGGTATCTGAACGACAGATGGCGCTGTTGAGTACACCCCCTACCTGTGTAGCGATCGCTGGCGAATTTTTACGTAGAGTTTTTCTCTCGAGCAACAGAGTTGCAGCTATTATAATCACCGGCTAAGTTAAATATTGAAAAAAAAAAAAATAATAATAATAATAATAATAATAATAATGTGTTATCACAGAGTCACTGGAGAAGAACTTATTCTTTTTTATTGAGGACTGTCTCCTGCCCGCTCAGGTGTCGATCTAGTGGACCTAGTAAGGTCTTTCAGGTTTTTGCTTGGGACGAAAACCCACGTCCCTTGCGGGGAGACTGGTCTCCTGCTTTTGGTTGGAGGGGAACGGGGACTCTTCCTGTCCCGAGATCCTGTGGGAGACCGCGAAGGGGAGTTCCTCTGCACAGATCGATCTCTCTTCCTCCTCTGGCGTCTCCGTCGTTCACTGCTTGAAGAAGCCGACGAGTAAGACTTACCCCCGTACCGAGACCTAGTACTTGATGGTGTTTTCTTGGGGCTACGCCGTACCCCTGGCGTAGATGGAATTGGGAGACTCTCCTGCAGCGAAGTCTTCGTCGGTAACCACCCCGACGGGCCAGCCATGCAGGGGAAGGACTCGCTTAGACCTTCCTCCATGTCCAGTGGGGACCTCATCGGCGTCCTCGGTATGTCCCAAGCCAATGGATCCTCTTGCGGGGACTCCTCTCTGCCGACGGCGCCCTCCATCGCTGATGTCCCTGAAACCTCTACCCAGGAATCTGGTGAAGAAAATTAGACATTATTAGACCACATGGGGTCCTCCGACGAGACGCGGCCCCTAGGTGAGCGAGCTGTTTCCCTCGGACCCCCACTACCCTCACTTACAGGCGCCTGAACTGCCTTGGCAAACGAAGATTCCCCCACAAACTCCCTCTCTTGGGAAAGAGGGGCCAACAGCTTGTTCTCCCTGGACTTACCTCGTCCCCTACTCTGGGTAGGGGATGAAGGATGGACTCTACCTGACCCTTCTCCTGCCAAAGTTGCAGGGGAAGATAAGCTAGTCTTCCTAGGCGACCTCTTCGACGTCTTTTTATTTTTGGTGCCGAATTTCACCCACTGGATCTCACTCCAATCGGCACATTCGGAACACGTGTCCGACGACGAACAGGCTTTACCCCTACACGAGGTACAAAGCGTATGCGGGTCTACATCGGGCTTGGACAGAAAAGCCCCACACGAGTTACCGGCTCTAGGCCCAGGACAACGGCGAGCGTGCTCCATAGCACAACACAAAAGACCGTTAGACACAAGAACGTCAAAAGGGAAAGCACTAAAACACTAGTAAAGCACAAGGGAGCGATAGCAAAAGAACGTAGGTAAGGCACTAGACACTCGCTAAGGAATCCAGACCATGTGGGAAGCACGTGGTATCAAACACAAAGGGGGTCGCACAGAGAACTGAGGAGCGGCATGTACACACGACGCGACCAAAAAACTTACTGGCTGGGTCAAGCACAAAGCCACGCGGCCGACCTCGGGCATTGCCCCCAGGTCACGTTCTCTCCCGCTAGCAGGTCATTATAGAGAATGGGAGTAGGGTAAACTACACAAAACTCTGGTCGTTTGAGAGGAGTTACCAGTAACCTCCTAAGAAAGTGTTTCGAGCTAAGTCTCTGTGTCGGAACAATCATCAATTTACCCAAGTTTCAAATGATCCCATATGCATCCCGATTAATGCATTTATCAACACAATAAACTTAATTATCTTAGATTAATGACACTCGTGTAGCCTGGAAGATTTGGATACAACCCCAAATATTGCTAGGAAGTCGAGCGGCTTTGGAATTCCACAAGAGCTTAAGGCCATAAAATGGCCTCTAATGTACAGTAATATCACCTACACCTTTATTCAGTTAACTTTTCCCTTTCCACCTCTCCTTTCTTTTCGTGTTGCTTCTGTGCGAGTGGGCTGTTAGGTTATAAGAGAGAGGAACACAACCAAATTTTATTACACAGATAACGAGCTTATATACAAGTACTTGTGAGCAAGAACGTCGCTAAAATGCAAGCCAACTAATGCAAGAAAAGGCAAGATTAAACTGGTTCCTTTATTAGTGTGAGGGGAGAGTGAGATGTACCAAAAAAAGGAAATACCGGTAAAGTGTACGAGTGTGAAACACGTGCAATACATGGCTCCTACCTTAAAAAAGACATGCATGTGATATAGGGTGCCCTGCTCTTGAGAGGCGCACTGTAGGCGGGTCACCTTACAGGAGATCCACAGGTTTAAAACGGCCAATGGAAACCCAGTCTTCTTTTCCACCAATGTTAATGAAGAGAGCCTTCGGAGTGCAAAAGATCATGAGGAAAGGGCCCATGGCTGGCTAATGTCATTGCGGAGGAAAACGTGCAATGCCTTGTGCAAATCCGTCGGTACGTATTGCTTTGCTGGGGGCTTGTAAGTCTGACAGCAAGGAAAATTTTCCCCTACATGACGTAGGCACTGGAGGTTGTCAGAGGTGGTTACCAATGGATAAACTTGGCATGGACGACCAAAAGGTCCCCATACACATTTTCAGCTGCCAAGACATCCTGGGTATTTTTACAAGTGGTCCTTAGTCACAGGAGGAGTCAGGTAGCTGAGTAAACCAGTTGAAGTCATTGCATCACGACATCAAAGCTGGTTTGAGGGTGCGATGAAAACATTCAACAATTCCATTGGCTGCAGGGTTGTAGGTGGTTGTCTGATACACAACTGTATAGAGTGATGCCCATAAGATTCGCTAATGATGTCCACAATTGAGAGTTGAAAGTGATATCCCTGTCAGAGGTAATATATTCATCGATACCAGATCTCACCATTCACTGGACGTTGCAGTTTGCATGGGGATGGCTTCAGGCCGACGAGTGGAGCAGTCAATGATGGTAAATAGGTAACGATGGCCTTGTGGTGCGAGTAGGGGACCAAAGAAATCAACGTGAATGTGGGAAAACTATGCTGAGGTTGAGGGGAGGGTGCCCACTCCTGAATCCGTGTGTAGATGTACTTTTGAAGTTTGGCATGGATAACAGGTGTGGATACAATCCTTATTATCCTTTGTAATGCCTTGCTAAAAGAACATTGTTTTCAGTAGCTGTGCAGTGGATCGGCACAATGGATGTGATAGGCCATGAATGAAATCAAACACCTAACAGCGCATTGGGGCAAGTATCCATTGTCATGGTCTACAAGTACTGACGTTTTGGTAAAGGCCTATTTCTTCCATTCTGGAGAATATTTGTTTAGTGGCTACCAAATGATGCGATTCCAGACGCCTGAATCAGGTGAACACTGGGGGTCCAGTCATCTTGACATGGTGATAAATACCATGTTTGGCGGGAACCATGAGCATTTAGCGAAGTTCTGGACAGAAGAATTCCAGGTACGATATGAGGAGATGGGCGTAGGCATCCGTTGGTGCACTGATGTGAAGAGCGAGGTCGGAGGGGGCGGAATGAAGAAGTGCCGACGATTAAGAGTCTGCAGTGACTAACAGTCAGTAAGCAACCAGGATGTGGAAATGGGAGAGGAAATCTGCACCAAGGATTGGCAATGTGACGTAAGCAACAAGTAACTTCCAATGATATTTGGTGCTCCAAACGATAATGTCAGGGTCTCTTACTCATGGGTAGAGATCGCAGATCCGTTGGCAGCTACCAGGCAGACGTCAGCAGGCTTAGGAAGACTACGTCGTGTCCTGGAGTGAGACCTTGGTAGAAATAAAAAGGCAAGCATCTGCACGCACGCCTGTACCTGCATCATTTAAAAAGAAAAGATTTGTGATAGAGGAAGCAACTGCCACAAGCAATGGCGTACTTACATGTATTTTTGGTCACTCACAACTGTTGTAGTGGTTTGCGGACTGTGGCCAGAGGTAGCACCCGAACTGCCTAGTGTCCGAATGCCGACCACAACCCGACGTTCACTACACAACAAATATACAACGGTGGAATACCCAAAAAAACCTAAGTAACAGGTCAAGAGAACGGAGCTCTGGGCACCACCCCTTGATTTATACTGGGCAAGGGGACCCAGCTTGAATCTTGGTGTTTATCATACCTTTCATTGGTCTAGCTGGATTAACATGTGAGTAAAGGTATAAGAACATTAGGTGAAAGGGATTATTATAAGTTACTTGAAAGATTAAAAAAACAGTGGCTGAGTAGGGGAACTCCGTGGTTTAAGGAACTGGAATGAGATGCTGTATTAATAAAAGAAAGAAAGAATTTATTTCTAAATATTCATCTGTCAATTCCAATAGTCAGATTTAGGGCAAAATTAGCATCCCTTTACATCAAGCTTCAGCAACAGGATAACAAGATAAACCAACTTTGAAAAAGAATAAAAAATCATTCACATACTGGTCACTCACGTTTACTAAGCCATCTCAAACCAACCACCCATAAGAAATATATAAATCTATGAGGCTACTGAACTAGAATACTTTCCCCTGAATCACTACTGTTCTTTCAATATCCAGTTCACCACTAAACTGCAAAGTCACTTAAAATTATCATACTCTAAACGGTAATGCCGCATACGATGACTTGCAGGTCTCTGCAGGCCCACAATAACAATGTCTCAAAAATTTTGTCAACAACAAGAGCAATCGCCAATGGCCTTATAATACATTGGTTGTGGTGTTATTCAGTCAAACACATGATGGTACTTACAGTTCATAGGCAGTGTAAAATGAATACAGAGCAGACACACACACCACTAAACACTGGTAACAGGCTATCAACCACATTCATAATTGTTATGAAAAGTACTAGACAGATACTCTGTTCCTATACTGTATACTGTACATACAGTGGTCTCGAGTAAACTTCCCTTACAATTGGGAACTTCTGTCAACATAAATGTCTGCCGTATGTTCTTTTTTTTCTTTTTTTTGATGAAAGAACCTATTCTTGTTCAGTACAGTACTTCTATTGACTCAAACTCTGGTTACACATTCAAACCCTACAGAGAGTAGGGCGTGCTGCAAAAACAAATGTTGTTAAGACAGTTGGTAGGACCAAACAAAAATATATACATACCCCTTAAACATTTACATTATGCTTGCAAAACATTTTAACCTATTTAAGAAAAATTTAAATCTTGACAGTCAATATATGGAAAATCATTATAGTACAGTACTGAAGTAGAATATCAGACATTATGAGAAAAGGGAATTGATAATGGAAGTTATTTTAAAACATATATAACCCAAGCTTGTTATATGTGGAAATGGTTTGTATTTTCCCCAACTATTATTAATTTTTTCCACACCGTTCTCAGATTTCTTCACAGCAGCCGCGAATTTGGAGGGGTAATAGTATAACTGCAGCCCATAGGCGACAGTAAGTGGCTGGAGAAGTCGTTGGTTGGGGCGTGAGCGAGGGGTGGCATGTGTGGGAGGTGGGCGACTTTGTCAGCACTCCAGCACATCATGGGGTGGGCGTTTGTGTCCAACCGCATTCATGTCAGCTTCGGTCAATGTTGAATAGTTGTCCTCTTCGTCAGGAGTGGAGGTCTTGAAAGTGGTAAAGTAGCTGTCCAACAGGGCGTCGACTTTAGTTATAAGTTCTTCATGGGCCAAATATCAGCATCGGGGATGGCAGGGTGTACAGGTTCGGGTAGGCATTATTACCAAAGGGCACGAAGTAGGTTCACCTCCTGAGTAGAGTCATTTGCGGCAGGTTGCAGGCTACAATAATGGTCACTTCCTTGAGGCCGAGGGAAACCTTTTGATCTCCCAATGGTTGTTTAGAGAGCTGGAAAAAGCTTGGCTATATGGGCAGCTGGCAATGGCAAGTACTGCTACAGGAGGTATGTTTGGAGTGTCCTTGTGGATCACTGTAAGGACATAGTCTGCTTTGGTTCTTTAGTGAGTCACGCCCTTGATACGAAACTGAACCTTGGCACGCTAAAACCAAACAACTGCCTCTGTATTGGCGAAGGACAGTAGTTTCATGGATGTAGCTTGGAGAGAAGAGTTAGGGTTAGAGGGTGGCATCATCAAACAGTAGAGCACAGCAGAAATGGGGAAGGCGGGAGGGAGCTGTTCCTCTGGCAGTCACCAATTGTGTGACTGGGCTGTTAGATTGTAACAGAGAGGCGAGTGGGAAGCAATAAACTATATTGCACAGTCAACGAGCAAGTACTTACAAGCAGGAACGTCACAAAAATTCAAACCAACTGAAGCAAGAAAAGGCAAGCTTAAATAGTTTCTGTCATCAGTGCGGGGGGGTGGGGGGGGGGGGGGTGGAGAACGAGATATAAAAATGAAAACGCCATTACAATGTACAAGTGTGTGTGAAACACGTGCAGTAAACTTCTGTTGCTCAAATATTTCATTCATGATTTCTTATCGCTATTCATAATGGTGATACAGCAAAAAGAAAAAAATACTCAAAAAGCTTGTTCTCGGAAACCTATATTTATGTGCAACGAGAAGATCAGCTTGATTCCCTTGGATTATAACAGATCCTATGACTGCTGCTTTTCTCCTACCTAAACTCGCCATTTCTACAATACACTAATAGCCTACAGTCCTTCCCATAAGCAACAACTTGACCGTCGGGCCAATGACTTGTAGTCTACATTTCCCATAGTGCAGTTAGTATGTGGGTCAGTGTGTTGAGATATTTACTATATATATTCCCTGATTAAATCTCCTGGTAATTTTGGATTAACTTGTTCTTTACCAACTAAATTCAGTTGATTCATTTGTTAATTGTTTGTTTCTCTCCCAACAGTTTATTGAGTTTTTAATTATTCATTATTAAATGCATTTACCTGCTGCCTATTCTTACACAGTCAATATCTCATCGTTTAATACTCTGAGGAATTGATGAATCCGAAATCACAAGTAAAACAAAGAATATGATCTCTTGTTCTAGTCTGTGCTAATAAACTCCCCTTGCATGCTTACATAATTTTTTCTTTTGAAATATATAAGATCCCAGCAATGACAGCGCACATTTGGGCGACATTCTATCAAATAAACTTCAACCTTACATCGAAATTCAACCTAGGATTCTCAAGTGGCCCGAAAGTAATATAAATTATTAAAAATCAAAGAGTCAACTGGGTAAACAGCACATGCTAATTATCAGCACATTAATCACAAAATTGTCATTTCAATGAAAAACTGTTATTAGAATCATTGGTAGGTCCAGAGGTTAGTCAAAATTTGCTGGTAATTACTTGTAGGTGTGCAATCTGCCTATGAAACTCATTAGGCAATGTGGAAGTACTTAGGCTCCCAGTCGAGTGACTGTCGAACGCAACTAAATTTATTAGGACGGAGCATGCGTATATATACAACCCGTTCCAGTCAAGAACAGTACAAAAATTCAAACACAACGATTCAAGAATATGCAGGCACGAACAGGTTATCAGTGCGATGATGATATATATATATATATATATATATATATATATAGAAATACCGTTACGATGTACGAGCCTGTGTGATACACGTCCGGTACATGATAGTAGCATTGTATTGCCCAGTAACTGTGTGCTGAATATATCATACAAAAACACAAAACTAATTGGGCACTAATGATTGGCCTTTCAATTGCTGATGGTGCGAGTACCACTAGGCCATAATGCAAATGTTATGGTTCTGGCATTGCTTCCAATTTCAATAACAACTTTAATAATTCAAATAACAGTACTTTTAATAACGATAATTTGAATAATCATAATTCAAATAATAATAGTTTTAAAATTTTCTTTATAATTTCACTGATAATTCACATTGGTAAAAGCAAACGTGCATATTACTTTACTCTCTTCATCACGTACCTTGTGATTTGAATCATCCTCTCTCCTTCTCCATAACAATTTTTATGATGAAATAAAGGTAATAAAACTCAAAATTTCATGGGACATATGATAGTCTCCATCTATATTCATTCTTAGTTCCGCATATTACTTGGATTTTATCAGTATCTCTAATTGCAAGCATCAACACGGAAATTTCCTTGTCAGATTAACTACAAGTTTAATCAAATGTTTTTTGTGAATAACATAAATAATATTTTTCATGATGAATATCTCGAATGGAAAACGTCCTTTTTACCAATTTGGCAATTAGTCAGCATGAAATGAAATCAAGATTTGTTTGAAGTTTGCTTAGAAAATATAAATGTTGACTAAAGAATTACTAGACTTTCATTAGTTCTCTTATCTTTGTTTTATTAATCAGATTAAGATATTGTCTTTTAAAAACCAATACTTTGTCCTCATATAAAATCTATTCCAAACAATTATTTCAAACTTTGTCTTCCATATAAACTTTTTTCTGCTTATGGAAGTGTTACAAAGGAATTCTTATTGAATATACTTCCATTATTTCAAACCTTAAAACTGAAATAAGACTTTCCTTTTTAAATACTAAACCTATCGTAAGATGTTATCTAATTACAACTGGAATTGAATTCTGTCCAAATATTGTAAACAAAGAAGTACTTTCTATCAAAATGATAGAAATGAAGTAAAACTTTGTCTAAGTTTCATATATCAAGGAAAGCAGAACCTTCATTTTAAATATGATATTTTAATTATAAAATAAATTTTTGAATATACTTACCCGGTGAATATATAATAGCTGCAACTCTGTTGCTCGACAGACACATACAGTAAAAACTCGCCAGCGATAGCTATACAGGTTGCGGGTGTGCCCACCAGCGCCAACTGTCGGCCAGATACCACTCTCGATGTAAACAAAGACTCAATTTCTTCTCATCCCACTGCGTCTTTATTGGGGAGGAAGGGAGGGTCGTTTAATTTATATATTCACCGGGTAAGTATATTCAAAAATTTATTTTATAATTAAAATATCATTTTTAAATATTTAACTTAGCCGGTGAATATATAATAGCTGATTCACACCCAAGGAGGTGGGTAGAGACCAGTTCAATATGTTTACATCGTATAAGCTAAGAGTTTTTTATTTCATTTTGACAGTTATCAATATAACAAAACCAAAATAAATAGGTACCTGGTAAGGAAGTCGACTTAGACGATTACTCTGCCTTGTAAGTACGTCTTCCTTACGGAGCCCAGCGATCCTCTTAGGATGCTGACAGACCCCTAGGAGCTGAAGTATCAAGGGCTGCAACCCATACAACAGGACCTCATCAAACCCCTAATCTGGGCGCTCTCAAGAAATGACTTTGACCACCCGCCAAATCAACCAGGATGCGAAAGGCTTCTTAGCCTTCCGGACAACCCATAAAAACAACATTAAAACATTTCAAGAGACAGATTAAAAGGATATGGAATTAGGGAATTGTAGTGGTTGAGCCCTCACCCACTACTGCACTCGCTGCTACGAATGGTCCCAGTGTGTAGCAGTTCTCGTAAAGAGACTGAACATCTTTCAAGTAAAATGACGCGAACACTGACTTGCTTCTCCAATAGGTTGCGTCCATGATACTTTGCAGAGATCTATTTTGCTTAAAGGCCACGGAAGTTGCTACAGCTCTAACCTCGTGCGTCTTAACCTTAAGCAAAGATCGGTCTTCCTCACTCAAGTGTGAATGAGCTTCTCGTATTAACAATCTGATAAAATATGACAAAGCATTCTTTGACATAGGCGAGGATGGTTTCTTAACCGAACACCATAACGCTTCAGATTGGCCTCGTAAAGGTTTAGTACGAGCTAAGTAGAACTTAAGAGCTCTAACAGGGCATAAGACTCTTTCTAGTTCATTGCCTACGATCTCCGATAAGCTGGGAATATCGAAAGATTTAGGCCAAGGACGAGAAGGTAGCTCATTTTTGGCTAGAAAACCAAGTTGCAGAGAACAAGTAGCTTTTTCTGACGAAAATCCGATGTTCTTGCTGAAGGCATGAAGCTCACTGACTCTTTTAGCCGAGGCTAAGCATACCAGGAAAAGAGTCTTAAGAGTGAGATCTTTCAGGGAGGCTGACTGTAAAGGCTCAAACCTGTCTGACATGAGGAATCTTAGGACCACGTCTAAATTCCACCCAGGAGTAGCCAAACGACGCTCCTTAGTGGTCTCGAAAGACTTAAGGAGGTCTTGCAGATCTTTATTGTTGGAAAGATCTAAGCCTCTATGCCGGAAGACCGAGGCCAACATGCTTCTGTAGCCCTTGATAGTGGGAGCTGAAAGGGATCGTCCTTTTCTCAGGTATAAGAGAAAATCAGCTATTTGGGCTACAGAGGTACTGGTCGAGGATACGGAAACTGACTTGCACCAGTCTCGGAAGACTTCCCACTTCGATTGGTAGACTCTAATGGTAGACGCTCTCCTTGCTCTAGCAATCGCACTGGCTGCCTCCTTCGAAAAGCCTCTAGCTCTCGGGAGTCTTTCGATAGTCTGAAGGCAGTCAGACGAAGAGCGTGGAGGCTTTGGTGTACCTTCTTTACGTGTGGCTGACGTAGAAGGTCTACTCTTAGAGGAAGACTTCTGGGAACGTCTACTAACCATCGAAGTACCTTGGTGAACCATTCTCTCGCGGGCCAGAGGGGAGCAACTAACGTCAACCTTGTCCCTTCGTGAGAGGCGAATTTCTGCAGTACCTTGTTGACAATCTTGAATGGTGGGAATGCGTAAAGATCCAGATGTGACCAATCTAGGAGGAAGGCATCTATATGTATTGCTGCTGGGTCCGGGACTGGAGAGCAATAGATTGGAAGCCTCTTGGTCAGCGAGGTTGCAAAGAGATCTATGGTGGGTTGACTCCAAGTCGCCCAAAGTCTCTTGCACACATCCTTGTGGAGGGTCCATTCGGTTGGAATTACTTGACCTTTCCGACTGAGACAATCTGCTAGGACGTTCAAGTCGCCCTGGATGAACCTCGTTACTAGGGAGATGCCTCAATCTTTTGACCAGATGAGCAGGTCCCTTGCGATCTCGTACAACGTCAGTGAGTGGGTACCTCCCTGTTTGGGAATGTACGCCAAGGCCGTGGTGTTGTCCGAGTTTACTTCCACCACTTTGCCTCGAAGGAGATACTCGAAGCTTTTCAAGGCCAGATGAACCGCCAAAAGCTCCTTGCTGTTGATATGCATGCTCCTCTGACTCGAGTTCCACAGACCTGAGCATTCCCGACCGTCCAGCGTCGCGCCCCAGCCCAAGTCCGATGCGTCCGAGAAGAGAACGTGGTTGGGTATCTGAACTGCCAGGGGAAGACCCTCTCGTAGGCTGATATTGTCCTTCCACCAAGTCAGACAAGACTTTATCTTTTCGGAAATTGGGATCGAGACCGCCTCTAGCGTCTTGTCCTTTTTCCAGTGAAAAGCCAAATGGAATTGAAGAGGACGGAGGTGTAGCCTTCCTAGTGAGACAAATTGCTCCAGGGATGACAGCGTCCCTACCAGACTCATCCACAGCCTGACTGAGCAGCGTTCTTTCTTCAGCATCTTCTGGATGGAGAGAAGGGCTTGATCTATTCTGGGGGCCGACGGAAAAGCCCGAAAAGCTTGACTGTGAATCTCCATCCCTAAATACAGAATAGTTTGGGATGGGACCAGCTGCGACTTTTCCAAATTGACTAGGAGTCCCAATTCCTTGGTCAGATCTAGAGTCCAATTGAGATCCTTCAGACAGCGACGACTGGAAGAGGCTCTGAGAAGCCAGTCGTCCAAATAAAGGGAGGCTCGGATGTCCGATAAGTGGAGGAATTTTGCCACATTCCTCATAAGCCTCGTAAACACGAGAGGAGCTGTGCTTAGGCCAAAGCACAGGGCCCGAAACTGGTACACCACATCTTCGAAGACAAATCTCAGAAAGGGTTGGGAGTCTGAGTGAATGGGGATGTGGAAGTAGGCGTCCCTTAGGTCTAGAGAGACCATCCAGTCTTCCTTTCTGACCGCTGCTAGGACTAACTTTGTGGTCTCCATGGTAAACTTCGTCTTTGTGACAAAGACATTCAGAGCACTGACGTCTAGCACCGGTCTCCAACCTCCTGTCTTCTTTGATACTAGGAAGAGACGGTTGTAAAACCCCGGTGATTGAAGGTCCGAGACTTTGACCACCGCTCCCTTCTCTAGCAAAAGAGACACTTCCAGTTTCAGGGCTTGTCTCTTTTCTTCCTCTCTGTACCTGGGAGAGAGATCGATGGGGGACGTCACTAGAGGGGGTTTGCGTACAAAAGGGATTTTGTACCCATCTCTGAGCAACCTCACAGATTGTTGATCTGCGCCTCTCTTCTCCCAGGCTTGCCAGAAGTTCTTGAGTCTGGCAACTACTGCTGTCTGAAGTTGCGGGCAGTCAGACTCTGCCCTTAGAGGATTGATTGATTGATTGATTGAAAGTTTTCTGGCATCCTGACATCTAAGGTCATTGACGCCGATACCATTTACTGTATATGAAAATTAAAAGCAAATTCAATTAAAACCATAAAAATTAAGAAGTCATTACAATAGTTAAATAGTTTTCAGAAGACCTGCTTCTGAAATAAATCTAAAAATTCCACTCGCATAGTAAGACACATCATGTCCAAGAATCTTGGCAAGGATAAACCTGCCATCCTCACCTCGAGCCTCAAACAGATATCTATTTCTTAAGTTAGTAAAATTAGGGCATTCGGTCAACAAATGCCTCACTGTTAAAGGTACTAAGCAGTCCTCGCAATACGGTTGGTGTTGGCCCTTCAGCAGAAACTCGTGTGTCAACCGTGTGTGACCAATACGGAGACGACAAAGAGTCGTCTCCCATTTTCGGGGAATCATGTTATACCTCCAAGGTGATATGATATTTGTTACTTCCCTCATTTTATTGCCGTCTTGACTGTCCCAGTGCTGTTGCCATTTATCACATACCAATTTCTTGATGTAAGGTAGGAGATCGTTACATGGAATGGGATACCTCCTTGGTAGCAACTCGGATGCCGCATTCTTCGCCAGTAAATCTGCCTTCTCATTCCCAGACACACCTACATGTGCTGGAACCCAACAAAATCGAACAGTTATACCTTTCCGTCCAATAATAAAAAGCCATTCTAAAATCTTTAAAACTAGAGGGTTACTAGAATTAAAAACTTCTAAAGCCTGAAGAACACTCCTTGCATCACTAAAAATTGTAAAATTACCCTCCTTTTCCAAAGCTATTTTCTCAATAGCGGTTAATATGCCATACAGTTCGGCAGTAAATATGGAAGCTGTTAGAGGAAGTGCACCTCTACAGTTAAAATCATTACTATGTACTCCAAATCCAACGCCAGCATCAGATTTGGAGCCATCAGTATATATAAAAGTCGATCCTCTATGTTCTTCAACATGTTCCATAAAAAGAGACCTGGATTCTAAGTCAGTCAAATTCTTCTTAACTCCAATAAAGTATCTACAAAAAGATATGTCAGGTAATTTCCATGGAGGCGTTGATGATACCTTGAATGGAAGCACCTTATTTCTAATTATATCCAGATTGTTTAATAATTGGTTAACCCGAAACCCAAAAGGTTGAGGAGATTTTGGGTGCAACTCAAAGTAGGTTGAGTGCCTTACAAGGCTTGCAGTTTGAAAGGCTGAAGAATTGGGGAGTCTTTGCAATCTAAACCAATACCGAATAATAGAGGACATTCGGTAAAGGTCCAGAGGCAATTCCCCAGCATCAACAAGGAGACTTGTGATAGGGGAGGTTCTAAAGGCTCCTGTGGACAATCTAATGCTAGCATGATGTATTGAATCTAGTATTTTTAACCGGCTTGGGGTTGCTGAGGAGTATATTTCGCATCCATAACTAATTTTGGAAAATATCAAGGCCTTGTATAATTTTAAAATTGTATTGCGGTCTGCCCCCCATGATGTATGGGACAGGACTTTTAAAAGATTCATAGCTTCAACACATTTAGCTTTTAATGTTTTTAAGTGAGAAACCCATGTAAGCCTACAATCAAATATCAACCCTAAAAATTTTGCTTCACTTGCACATGGGATCCGTTGACCTTTGATGTATATATCCGGGTCTGGATGTACTCCCCGTATACGACAGAAATGGACAATTGTAGTTTTACTTGTTGAGAACTTAAATCCATTCATATCGGCCCAATGGATAATTTTATCAATAGAGAGTTGGATTTTTCTCTCAACCATTGCCATTCTGGCTCCAGCAAATGATATGGAGAGATCATCCACAAATAATGTTGCAAGAACATCCCGGGGAATGACTGAGGATATCCCATTAATTGCTAGTGCAAAAAGGGTTACACTCAGCACACTCCCCTGAGGAACTCCTTCTTCCTGGCATTTACTCTGTGATAGAGCTTCCCCAACTCTCACTTGGAAAACTCTATGTGAAAGAAATGACTGGATGAATAGTGGTAGCTCACCTCTCAATCCGCACTCATGGATTCTTTTAAGTATACCGTATCTCCATGTGGTATCATATGCCTTTTCAAGATCAAAAAAAACTGTCACATGGTGCTGTTTGGAAGCAAAGGCTTCACAAATGGAGGACTCAAGTTGTATCAGCACATCAGTCGTTGAGTGCATTTTCCTGAATCCACATTGAATGGGTGATAAAATATTCTTCTTTTCAAGGTACCAAATCAGTCTTGCATTGACCATCTTCTCCATGATTTTACATAAACAAGATGTCAATGCAATAGGTCGGTAGTTTGCTGCTAAAAACTTGTCCTTACCGGGTTTTAAAAAGGCTAAAATAATTGCTAGTTCCCAAACACTTGGATAACTAGTATCATGCCATATTCTATTAAAAATGCTTAAAATAAATAACTTTGTATTAAAAGGTACATGTTTAATCATTGCATATGGAATTCCATCGGGTCCAGGGGCTGTATCGTTACAAGTAGCAAGAGCAGAATCAAATTCTCTTTCAGTAAAAGGAGAATTGTATGACTCTTGCTTTCTTGTTGCGAAGTTTAAAACTTTCTTTTCTTCATTGCTCCTATACTGGTGACCAGGAGCTGCTTGACACTTGCGCGATACATTTGAGAAATGGTCAGCCAGGGCATTGCTAACTTCGGTTGCTCCAGTCATATACTGGCCATTTATCTTTAACACTGGTGGTGGGTTTGGGGTGAATTTTCCTGCTATCTTTTTGACTTTCCTCCACACAGATGATGTTGGTGTTCTACTGTTGATGGAGGAAACAAAGGACATCCAAGACTGGCGCCTAGCTTCTTTCATGGCACGGCGGAACTGTGCTCTACATTTCTTGTATATGACTAAATTCTCCTCATTACGGTGCATGCGCAATCGAGTTAAAGACTTTCTTGTGGCTCTGTGCAGGGCAGTTAGTTCTGACGACCACCAGGGGACTGGTCGTCGTCTGAATATCCCAGTTGTTTTGGGAATGGAATTCACTCCTGCTGTGTGAAGAGTTCCATTAAGTAAGTCTATGGCATCATCAACTCTTTCAAACTGTTCTGCATTTCCTTCAATTTCACTTAACTCCCGAAATCTATTCCAGTCCGCCTTATCAAGATTCCATCGAGGTGATCTTTGTAAAGGTGGACCATTGTTGGTGTTTATAATGATTGGTGCATGATCACTAGTATGCCAATCATCTAATGTTCTCCAATTAAAATCGAGAAGACAGTTAGAGCTTGCAACCGATAAGTCAATGCAGGACAAGGTACCTGTCTGTACATGAAAATGTGTGGGCTCTCCTGTATTGAGGAGTCCGACATCTTCATTCTCCAAAATTGACGATATAATATTACCCCTTGCATTTGCTAAAACATCACCCCATAAAGGATGTCTACTATTAAGGTCTCCTAGTAAGAGAAAGGGTTGCGGGAGTTGTTTAATCACCTCTACTATATTATCATATGAGATGTTATCATTTGGAGGCAAGTAAAGAGAACAGATTGTGTATTTTCTCCCTATATCAATCTGTACAGCCACTGCCTGCAGAGGGGTACAGATAGACAAAGATATTTGGGGAACATCTCGACGAACGTATATAAGACTTCCCCCATGGCTCCCTGCTCGTTGATCATATGGTGTCCTATAGCTAACATACTCTCGAGGACAAGGAGTATTAGCATCGAGCTTGCTTTCTTGTAGACATACTGTTATAGGGGAGTGCTCACGTATGAGGAGCTTAAGTTGTTCATATTTCGCCCTTAAACCCTGGCAATTCCATTGCAGAATGGTGGAAAAAACTATGTTTTATTTTTTGGAAGACACCTTAGATGAAGTCTTCCCATTGGCAATATTTGATCTAACAATGTTTACCGGAGGTAACTCTAGAGAGGATCTTGATATAGTGGGTTTTGTGTTTCTCTTTTTCTTTGTGTCCTTTTGATCTAATTGTTGAGGAGGATGGTGGACCTCAACTTGAATTTCTGATTAGTTCAATTTACCTTCTAGTTGTTCAGAAACATCAGCAGACAAGATATCATATTTATTGGAAGTCGTGACTTTAATGTTTCTTATGGTAGGAGGAGAGAGGGAGGGAGGTCTCTCTCTTTTTCGATTAAAAGGTTGTGATCTGTCAGGTTTTTGCGACTTCCCCACTACGGGTTCACCAGGTAAATTGGTTTCGAGTGCAACCTCCATCAGATCAGGCAAGGAAACGGCCTGTGAGAGGTTTGTACTATTGTTTAAAATCGGAGTAGTTGGCTTTTGAATAATTTTCAGATCTTTAAGTGTCCGTTTTGATTTTTCCACAATTTCTGGATATAGATTTTCGATGGGACTTTCAACCTCTCTAACTACTTTCATTTGTTTCTTTATCTTAGAAGTAGAGATATAATTTTCGTCTGTGTGGTTTGACAAGTTTTTCTTCAGAACCATTGAAAAAGGTTCCCCTGGTCTTATTTGCTTTTCAAGAGCTCTTTTACGAGCCTCTTTAAAAGTAACCCTTTCCATGGTCCTAATGGCCTGGATTTCTTTTTCAAAAATAAACTTTACACAGCTTTTAGATGTAGCTGGGTGTGCTTCCCCACAATGTATGCAATTAGGGTTTTCTATGCATACTCCATGACTACTTTTTCCACAGTTGGCACAAACAGCTGGCTTATTGTTTAGTTTTTCTTTACATTTCTGGCTTAAATGGCCATACATTTGGCAATGATAACATCGCAATGGTGACGGGATATATGGTTTTACCTTCAAAGATAGCCATCCAGCTTTTATAACATTTGGTAATCGGCATTGATCAAATGTTATAATCAGAGTAGCTAGAGGGATACGTTGTTCTCCAACTCTCTTTCTCATTCTGACTACTTTAACTACTCCTTGACTTCTCAGTTCATCCTCTATTTCTTTCTCCTCTATATCCAACAATTCTGGAGCATATATCACACCTCTACTCTGGTTGAAAGTAGGGTGTGAAACGCATTTTACGCTATGACCATTCAATGTTGTAAGTGTTTTTAACCTTTCACCTTGTAATGGGGAGAGTGTCTCTATCAAGAGACTTCCATTTCCCTGGGGTAAAATTTTTGGCTGCCCTCCACATAAGGTAACTATTTCTCTATTAGCTTTAAAAACATTTATACGCTCATTTCTTCCGTTTTCAAATTCCAAGATAAAAAATTTTTCATAATTCACTACTTCATAGTGACCAGGTAATACTTCTACTTTTCTATATCTTTCTGTACTGTCATCATTTTTCACTCTCTCTCTCTTCTTCTCTAGCATTTTATTATTCACATGACGTGAATAAGGTTCTAACGTTACAATGTTAGAACCCGAGTTGGAGCTGTCTGTGCCGAGGTCCATGTTTGTATTTTCCAGGTCGTCAACAGAGGTGTTGGGTTTTTTTGAAAAAGCAAGCCGGGTTATCCACCTCTTATCGGAGGATGTCAGTCCTCCTATCCCATGTGGCCCAACACGAGAAGAGGCTTCAGCGGGGACCAGTCCTCTATTAGAGAGGGGCTGCCTCTCTTAAGGTGGGCGTACACTGGTCAGTGGGGGTAGTTAGCCCCTCCCACCGTCGACTCCAATGCCTGGCGTCAACCATTACCCGCAAATATGGGTGACTTAAGACCGGATCACTGGAGCCCGACTCTTAACAGACTTGGTCTGCACCCAATGGGGTCTGCCAGAGGGTGATGGCGTCTAAATTGGCACAGGTTGAGATGGAATGCACTCCATCCCACACTCTGCCAAATACAAAGCGGCATCCAAAGTAAAATCGAACATGCCAAAGTCGTCAACAATATCGAGCCCAAAAGGAAGAGATGGGAGGAAAAAAGAAATAATCAAAAGTAAAAGAGAAAGTGCTGACTGATTTAGTTGAATCGACAGCTGGGCACCGAGGTCCAATGGGAAATAGTTCCCACTGTTCATTAGAGCCCAGCTGCTAATCCCTAAGCCCCCCATCCTCGTCAAGGCTTCAGCATCTGGGGGGTGCCCTTAGAGGACTTGGATCCTTTTCTCTTTCCTCTCTTCCCTTCGGCACGAGCACCTCCCCTGCTGGAGGCTCTGCCACGAAAGGGCAGGATAAACCGAGACGCTGGAGTGTCTATCCTAGGTCTAGCAGACAATGTAGGCAAAGGGGGAGCTTTGCGAGCCGAGGACGCAACTAGATCGTGGGTGTCCTTCTGCACTAAAGACAAGGCAATTTCCTTAACCAAGACTTCAGGAAACAGGCACTTGGACAAGGGCGCAAAGAGAAGCTCAGATCTTTGGTATGGCGTCACTCCAGCAGACAGGAAAGAACATAGAGACTCTCGTTTCTTCAGGACTCCGGACGTGAATGAAGCGGCAAGTTCGTTGGACCCATCACGGACGGCCTTGTCCATGCAGGACATAATGAGTAAGGAAACATCCTTATCAGCAGAAGAGATTTTCCTACTCAGGGCTCCTAAACACCAGTCTAGGAAGTTAAAGACTTCGAACGCCCTAAATATACCTTTAAGAAGGTGGTCCAGGTCCGAGGGTGACCAACAAATCTTCGAGCGTCTCATGGCAAGGCGGCGGGGAGAGTCTACAAGACTTGAGAAGTCGCCCTGGGCAGAGGCAGGAACTCCCAAGCCGAGAACTTCTCCCGTGGCATACCAGACGCTCGATCTAGACGAGAGTTTAGATGGGGGGAAGGCAAATGCTGTCTTCCCTAAACTCCTCTTGGTCTCTAACCAATCGCCTAACAGCCGTAAAGCTCTCTTGGATGAGCGAGAGAGAACGAGTTTAGTAAAGGCAGTCATGATAGTAGGAACGCCTAAGACAAACTCTGACGGCGGCGAACGAGGAGCCACAGAAATAAAGTGGTCAGGGAACAACTCCTTAAACACAGCCATGACTTTTCTAAAGTCCAAGGATGGTTGAACTGCTTTAGGCTCATAAAGTTCTGAAGGTTGATCCTCAGGATGTGGTTCAGCAACGTCCTCATCTGACAGATCCTCATCCGATAACGGATGAGAAAACGGCAAAGGTGTGGGCAACGTTTGACTCGCCGAGTCCGGTCGCACTGGTGCATACGTGACGGAGCCGGACGCAGCGTCATGGAACTGCTGAACAGTCTGGGAACTGTCAACAACCCCAGGTGAGCGAGGACGCACAGCGTCCACCCGAGACTGTTTAGACCGTCTGGGTTGTGCAGTCAACACCATACCGGGTTGCGGAGGTTGACGCACCGCGTCAAAACAAGTCACCTCTGATGGTTGATGAACGTCCTGAACGTCACCAACCACATCCGTGCGTTGCCTAACGTCAACATGCGGCTGGAAATCCACACTGGGTCGCATCGGTGGAGGTACTATCCCAACTGGTTGACGCGAGAAAGCTACCTCAACGTCAACAGGACGCACAACAGACCGCTTGAATGGTTGTTGGCCAGTAGGTTCAGCAGCAACCTTCTCCGCATTGTAGTCCTCCATCAAGGATGCAAGCTTGGACTGCATGTCCTGCAGTAACACCCATTTAGGGTCTACGGAAGCAGGTGCGGTAACAGACGGGGGAGCGACTGAGACGGCACAACTTTGCCTCTCTTAGGCGGCGAGCAGTCATCAGATGACGGCAACGGGTCCGAACTGTCCCAGTGGCTACAACCGGGACGTTGGACTTGTCCTGAAGGGACCGACTTACGTTTTAAAGGTCTGGAGACCTTGGTCCAAGGTTTCTTACGAGAAACATCTTCGGACGACGAGGTAAAAATGGGCTCTCTCGTCTTACGTTGGTAGGGGCGATCTTGGAGAGATACGCCTGATACCAAAGAGGGAACGTCTGTTCGCTGATCAAGGCCTCTCGAACCCATGAGTCGTACGACATTGCTTCTCCCCTGGGCTTGGGAGCTTGCAAGAGATCCCGGACTAGGAGGACGACAGGCACGAACAGACGAACCCTCGAGCGCAACACTGTTCACAACACTTTGCGTAACACTAGGCACTTAGACACTATCCTTCGTGGCACTTTGACACTTGAGTTCCTTAACGTCCGCCATGAGTTGATTTCGGTCACTTGCTAAAGACTCAACTCTCTCCCCCAAGGCATGAATAGCACGCATCATGTCTGCCATCGACGGTTCCTGAGTGCTAGGAGGGGGGTTAGGAACAACCACTACAGGGGAAGAATTAAGTTCAGGGGCATGTGGAGAGGAAAAATCTACCGACCTAGAAGAACTTCTCCTTACCCTATCTCTCTCTAGTCTGCGTGTATATTTCTAAAATTCGATAAAATCGAATTCCGAAAGGCCCACGCATTCCTCACACCGATCTTCCAATTGACAGGTTTTACCCCGACAATTGGAACAAACAGTGTGAGGGTCGAGAGAAGCCTTTGGAAGATGCCTATGACAGTCCCTAGCATTACATTTTCTGAACTTGGGAACTTGTGAAGGGTCAGCCATTTTGAATTAGTCGAGGGAAAATTCCAAAAAACGATCTAAGTCATCAACAATTAATCTGATCCAAAAAAAAAGAGTTCAAGGATTTATTTGAAGAAAAACACCTGTACTGCGAAAGCTCAAACCAAATTAAAGTACTTCACCAAATATGATGGGAAAACTCCAGGTTCAACAGCGAGTAAAGTACGTCTTGTCGACACGTCGACAGAGAAGAAATTGAGTCTTTGTTTACATCGAGAGTGGTATCTGGCCGACAGTTGGAGCTGGTGGGCACACCCGCAACCTGTATAGCGATCGCTGGCGAGTTTTTACTGTATGTGTCTGTTGAGCAACAGAGTTGCAGCTATTATATATTCACCGGCTAAGTTAAATATTTAAAAATCATGAAGTTGTACTCTTTCTAATATCAAAACGAAAGTAGAACTATCTCAATAATATTAACGTTGAAGTAAACTGTGTGAATATGATAATGCTAATTTTTTAAAATATTTTTCATCATACATATTTACCTATCGATTATCAAAAATATGTCTTTACTTTCATGTAAGCATGATCATAAGATGGGAAATTCAAACTCTCATAAGCATGTGCTTTTTATTTATAATATTTCTTACAATACGACTCAAATTTTCTTCGTGTCTGATGATAATTTTTCATCATTAAATACTACACAATTAAAGGAAGCTATTTCTCTTTAACATCATGAAAATCCTTTTACCAAGACAAAAAGTACACCAAATCTAGAACTACTGAAACGTATTTAGATAAATGTTTTGAATAAGAATAAACAGATTGTCCTAATCCTTGTATGCAAAATATGTAGAAGTATGTATTTTATACAGTAAGATTATTGACCTTTTTAAGAGTACTATGACTATCATAAATTGTGATGCGTGATCACTGAACTCTGTTATAGGTCATGTGTCTTAAGTCTGTTAAGTGACGCGTTGTAAACCTATTAGTGACAGTATAATTCTATCACAGTGGAGATTTCCACAAAATCTAACAATTCTGCATATTGACAAAGCAACACTGCATTTACTTTGCCGAGGGGTAAGCAGTACCACTCGAGCGATCATAAGAACAAGTTGGCTCTCGTCTGAGAGTATCGGACTGTGTAAAGTGTATTCAAAAACCTTTTTGTAATAAAGTGAAAAAACCCATATTGCCCTGTCTCATTATCCATTGACAAGGGATAAGATGGTAATGCAGGATTGTTAAATCAATCAAAGACTTCAACGAACGTGCGTTAAATATGCACAAAATTCAACAGAGCAGAATGCCATCGTTATACAAGAAAATTAGATGGTCTTCATCAATAATAAACCGTTGGCCATTCCATTATTGTTGTCCAAATTTTGAGTTGTGGTGGCCGATATGGTAACGTCCCTAACTGGTGAAAGCCAGACTGGGGTTCGAGTTCCGCTCAAATTCGTTAGTTTCTTTGGTCGCTGCAATCTCACCATCATTGTGAGCTAAGGATGGGGGGGGGGGGAACCTATAGGTCTATCTTCGAAGTCATCATTAGCCATTGCCTAGCCCTCCTTGGTCCTAGTTTGGGTGGAGATAGGGCTTGGGAGCTGATTATCTGTACATATATGGTCAGTCTCTAGAGCATTGTCCTGCTTGATAGGACAATGTCACTGGCCCTTGCCTCTGCCATTCATGAATAGCCTTTAAACCTTTAAATATGTCACGAACTTATACTGATTGGTAGTAGTATCATTTGCAAGATTCCCAAAAATATAATTTTGAAAATTGCCATAGAAAAAAAAATTATAGTTATTTAGATACTTTTTTTAACCCTGGAAAGGTATGATGGGTCGTTTGCGACCCCTACAGCATTTTCAAAACCTGTTTTTTCCCCATAAATCATCAGCTGTCTCGAATATGGAAGTGATCGACCTGCAAGGGGTGACTAGTCTACATGCCATTGTCTGCTTTAGGACTGATTTTCGTCTAACTTCCCTCCTTCCCCGTTTTTTTACCCCCCCCCCCCCAGGGGTCGACCTCGACCCTACATACCTTTATAGGGGTAAGTGATCAAACAGCAAAGTTATTACATAATTAAAAATTGTCGAACAGTGTTGATACTTGTTTGGTTCTTTATAGTTGGAAAGTGTGGGTGGATGGTGTGTCTACCACTTGCATGACATTGGTTTTGGCTTAGATGCCATATATTGCCATGAGGTCCATTTTCCCTCAAATGCTAATTTCTGATTTTTTTTTGTTTTTTGCAAATATGATTTTTTTCTATTTATTTTGAATTTATCTTCAATAATGGCCAGCAGACAGTATTCCCTCGGCATGGATGTCATCAACACTTCTAATGGAGTTAAAAAGAGATGTTGTTGATAATATTGAGCTTGCAACCCCATTCTTCATTTCAAGTGGTAGATTGGGCTGTAAGAGTTGTTGTGGTCTGCGGCCATTTTGTTGACATACCCGAAAGGTAAGTTGGCATATCTCTATATATTCTTGTTCTGTATAGAATTTGTGATATTTTGGTATAATTTAATGCATAAATATCATATTTTATAGGAGATACAATGATTTTCATAAGAAATTTACATTGTGAACTAGGCCGTCAAAAAATAACCTTTAGATTTCGCCCCTGTTATAACAGTAAATTACATCTTAGTGCACATTTAATCATGTATTTCTGTTCTAGGATAATATGAGTTTATTCTATAAAAAAATTAGCCTCTTCCTACTTCATTTGGGTACCCAAAAAAATTCATGAAATTTGGACAAATTTTTTTGGCCCAAAAAATTTACCCTTTTTTTCTCATTTCAGATCTTGACTTCTATGGGTCCAACTCATTTCCAGCAATTACACGCTGTTGCTTTGCCATCTAAGAAGGTGTCCCTAAAGGGATTTATGTGTATATGTATATTTCTATTTTTTGTGAATATTTACGTCGTCTTTTTTGTATACTTAAATTTTTAATATATTTCCAATAAATAGTTATTTTGTAGATGGGTATCATTTATATTTTCAGTAGTTTTTAGTATTACTTGAAGTATTTTTAGCAAGTCAAACAATACAGATTGATGCATAACTAAATTTTTCCCGAATTTTTTTCGGAGTCGGGGTCGTCCGAGACCGAGTATACCCTTAAAGGGGTGTCTGAGTAGCATACCTATCCAGGGTTAATAAAAGTACACATATCTTCCGAAATAATTATGACAATTGAATCCAAAAACAATTAACAGTATCTCAATGATAAATATTTTCTAAGTATGCAAAAAAATCCCGAAAATCATTGACTTTCAAAAGAGATGCTACTGTTGTTTCCAATAAGAACAATATTGCTAAATAAAGGTTAAAACTCAAACTAACGTGACGTCAAAGTACAAAATTCAGCTGACGGGAATACCACCTTATTAAAAGAAAATATTATTGCCTTCTTCCACACTACCATATCGGCCAAAAAGTCATGATTAGATCACACAAAAGTCTCTTTAAGAATCATTTTGCAAAATGGCAAATATAAAGAAACAAAAACCTTCTGTTTAAGACAAAATCTATTTTTTTTTTTTTTTAAAGTTAAACAGCAACTGCCTCCCAACTTCCATGAAAGCTCATCATGGTTATGATGTCCATAAATCTTAGGGTCTCATTTCATGTACAAATATATCCTTTCCAGAAATGAGAGTAATGAGATACCCAGGGTCAATCCAATCATTCCTCCAATTTCACTCACAAACTGAGATAGAGAATAGCCATCATTATCAATAAATTCTTCAAATCTTCTTGCATCTATAAGCAAACGAAAAGAATGAACGTTATCACCTTCCTGTAGAGTGGGGGAATCAATGCGAAATGCTAGTCCAGGACCCATTCTTACTTCACCTGCATCATCAATAGCATAGTGATACTGAACTCTACTTTGACATAGTTTCTTGCATAGGTTAGCTTCAGTTTTATCCAAAAAATTCTCCAACATTGAACTATTTAAGGGATTTATGAACCAAAGTGAGTTTAGAAACTCCACAAACTGCTGAAAACTACAATACTCAATATCAGCTTTCTTTTCCATCCAGGGTAAGCAACAGCCCATCTTCTTAGTCAGAAACGTTTCTAGACAATGAACCAAACACTTTCCAGGCTCGTCATTTGAGCCATGGATTCCCTGCCACTTTGAGACTCTTTTCAACTTGACTTGTGTATCGGATTCAACATGATATATTTCTGAAAGTAATGGTAAGAAATCGTCTTGAGAATGGAAAAACACATTCATTGCAATGTTCTTATAATAGTCGTTATTTCCAATGTACCAATAAGGATCGGTAAACATACCTTTGGCAATTTTCCTGAGACCCTTAAACGTAACAGAATGGCATGTGTTAAAAATTGAGTAGTTCTGGACACTAGTCTGAAACTCCGTATTGTATTTAAAGCCAATACGTCTGAAAAACACACCATTCCATGCAATTTTAATCCATAAGTCTCTAGGATCTGGAGGGTTCAAGTTTAAATAGTAAGATAAATTTCTTAATGTATGTGTAAGTTCTTCATATTTCTGAACATGGTCTAGATGGACTAAACTTCGAAGTTCTTCCTCTAAATGGAGTTCTAACAACAATTTGCTTATATTAAAAGGAGGCCAAATGCAAGTCGTTAGAGTTGGTAGATCTTTAATGGTCATGGCCGTATCAGAATATGTTGTATAGATGGGATGACTAAAAAGATATTTTTGTAAAGGATATGTACAAAATGCCAGGCACAATACTAGGATGAAAATATTTAAAACAAAAATTATTACTCTTCTGCAGTTATAAAGACAATTTTTAAAATCATACATTCCCTTCAAGATATTCAATAGACCTAGCATTGAAAATCCATAATAGAGTCCTAATATTCCTCCTAGGCTACAAATAATATCTATTCCAGAAAAATCCGTTACGGGATTTTGAATTAAATTAAGATTACCTATAAAGGATATATTCGATATTTTGCATTGTTTACTACACGCTGCTAATTTGGATTCTGAAAAGGACGAGGGTATAACACCTTCAACTACATATTTCAGCTTTGACAATGAAAAGCCTTGGCGGTAGCAACTAGGGAGGTCATCTAAGTAGAACGAGCTTGCTGGTACAGAAGGAATGTCATTCAGGAGACACTGAACTAAACAAACCTCCTCGACAGATAACGAAAGCAGTTGACATCCAAAGGGTCTACTGACTACAAACGACAACAAAACCTCCCTTAGGCTCATAGAGTGATTAGATGAGCTGTAAGGTTTGTCACTAACAGATACAATAAACGACTCTGAACTGCTTCTGTATCTGTTAAGAATTATCCCAAAATGGACTGAGAAAGGCAGGGAGGACACCATTAAACCAGAAAGAACAAACAATGTTTTCAATCTATAAACCTCTATTTCAGTGCTGACTACACAATGTATGACATTTCTTAAGGGGTTTGTGTTCGACATATAAAGCCAACTATCAAAAATAGAAATTCCCAAAAAAAGCCCAAGGCTTCCCCCAATATCTTCCAGTAATTTAGATAACGGGTACAATGCTTTCTCCTGGAAATCTAATACTGAACGAGATGTTAGTTCTAAGCTGAAGTTATTGATTCCATTTGCAAATTTACCCTTATCCTCTATTTTCCATCGAGATTCATTAGCCCCTGGTTGACAACGATTTTCAGAAAATCTTAATGCGTCTTTCCCCTGTGAAACGTACTCTACTATTGACTTATAATGGCGTGATACGGTAGCACACAGAGAATGTAATGGTTTCCACAAAGTATCTTTATATATTGGGGTACACCCTGCGAGGTCTCCTCCTTGTTGAAGTAAGATTCTGTGCAAACAATCAACCGGGCTTTTATTACCTTGGTCTATTTTATGCTTGTTAATCAAGTAAGGGGTCAATTTGTAATGTTCAAATATAATTCTACTTTCAACTTCTAAGTTATAAATATCAAATGTTTGATAAGTCGAAGGTAAGTAAATTAAAACATTGTAATGAAATAATTTTAAAAATTCACCCCATATGGAAGAAAATTCTATTGATTCATCCAAAGCAGAACAGTCCCTTCCTATCTGCTTTCCATGATACTGAAATGATTGCAAACTAGGTGGAAAATCATGCAATATAAGATTAATTTGAAGACTATGATGACTTGAGTCAGGAGGAACAGTGAGAGTCCAACAAGGTCCTATGGGTGTGAAAGAACGATGCCATAGCTGAGATGAAGCATTTCCTCCAGAATAAGATTCCACGATGAAATCACCAACTCTTACTTCTTTCACCAAGTCACCAAATCTCCAGGCTGCTTTTTCCACTAATTCCTCTCCTGATACGAATCTGTCCAGTCCATTTAAAGAATCTAAATTGCTTACCAGATCGCTTGCTGTGTCCACAGATATGTTCAGTCCGACAGTAATTAGACGGGAGGGATCAAACATGGGAAAAGGACAAAATACCACTGGAGGAAATTGTGCTGCTTGATCAGGGATTTCATTCACATAAAGAGCTGTGTGTCCCAAGAGGTAGACGCTGACGTTGGAATAGACGTTGTAGCTAAAAATGGTCCAAACAGTGGCGATAATAATTGCTTTCATGAATGTTGGCCAAATTTTGTGGCGAACTCGAACCCAGAGCTTTGTTATACCCTGCAATGTTGCCTTTTCTGCCATCCTCGCCGGCCCCTTCGACGGAACTGATAGTCGACATCATTCCAATTAATGTTGATGGTCAATGTATTGGCATGTTTCTCTAAAGAAAACCAATCATCGAGGCACACAAAGACAACATTTGCCACCCCATTCAATATCATATACTGTAACATCGGTATATTAATTTTTTTTTATCACGTTGACTTAGTCAAACTAACTTCAATTTCTCTGTTGACAGTATTGATTTACTGTCCAGAAGATATAGTGATGCAATAGAAAATGGAACCCAATAACCAATGGAGTTTTGCAATTTAATATACTCTATTTACTGTTACTATTATTATTATTACTAGCTAAGCTCCAACCCTAGTTGGAAAAGCAAGATGCTATAAGCCCAAGGGCTCCAACAGGAAAAAGTAGTCCATTAAGGAAAGGAAACAAGGAAAAATAAAATATTTTAAGAACAAAAACACCACCAAAATAAATATTTCCTATATAAACTATAAAAACTAAAAACAAGAGGAAGAGAAATAAGACAGAACAGTGTGCCCGAGTGTACCCTCAGGCAAGAGAACTCTAACCCAGGACAGTGGAAGACCATGGTACAGAGGCTATGGCCCTACCCAAGACTAGAGAACAATGGTTTGTTTTGGAGTGTCCTTCTCCTAGAAGAGCTGCTTACCATAGATGAAGAGTCTCTTCTACACTTACCAAGAGGAAAGTAGCCACTGGACATTTACAGTGCAGTAGTTAACCCCTTGGATGAAGAGGAATTGTTTGGTAATGTCAGTGTTGTCAGGTGTATGGGAACAGAGGAAAATTTGTAAGGAATAGGCCAGACTATTCAGTGTATGTGTAGGCAAAGGAAACATGAACCGCAACCAGAGAAAAGGACGCAATGTAGTACTGTCAGGCCAGTCAAAGGACCCCATAAGTCTCTAGTGGTATTATCTCAATGGGTGGCTGGTGCCCTAGCCAACATACCACCTGTTGCCTTAAATTCATTAACTGCTGAAACGAGTCACGAGCAAATACTTTAAAATTGGCCCCTAATATTAGATATGGAATTGAACACGGTTTAAATTAAAATTTTGTAAAAAAATCACAAAAATGAAAAAATCTCGAAGGATGGATGCAATACCCAGCCAAAATACCTAATATCATTCTCGATATAATCAAGATTCCCGCTTGCTTTTCTCCCCCATTATTCCAACCAAGGCTTATGTTCCAACCTTACACAGGAGACACATTCTTATAAGGGGTCTATTCACTCTTCAAGTCAATAGAGATAAGGTGGTATTCAGGACAAAGCCCTAAATTGTTTACCCCTACTTTACTACTGATCTTAGGGGCACTTGTCCGTGAGATAAAGTGGATTACCTCTACGCCAATGTCACAGTCATGTTTAAGTATAGAAAACGAACTTTTCATTAGCTCTGCATTGGTTATAAAATCGAGTCTGTTCATATATTTGTGTGTGTCTGTCTGTCTGTGGGCAGGATTACGTCAACACTAATCGAAGGATTTACACAAATTTTCACCCCAGATAGATCTTAGGCCATGGACGACCCTATGAAATATTGCATATGATCCGGATCCGGATTTGCATTTCCCCAAAATATGAGATATTGGGCTTTGGATCACAATCTCCAATAATCCAACGTACGTCACTCCTCTCAAACATACTCCAATTTAAAGAAAAAAAAAGAAATATATATATATATATATATATATATATATATATATATATATATATATATATATATATATATATATATATATATATATATATATATATATATACAGTATATTATTGTTTCATCGCGTTCAAAAGGCCAGAAATGAGATGCAGTGAACACAGACTAATAAAAACTTGTATTTAGATTCTATATCATAGTATACAATGGACTGGGTTCAGTGTACTGTATTTTTACGTCTTATTTTCCCTGTATTTACTTTAAAAGAGTACGAAATTTAAACAATTGTTTCTCTTAGTCCATTTGGACTAATTTTGACACTGAATACTGATTATGGATACAAATATGATAATTTCATAATAAAATAAATTTCTGAATATACTTACCCGCTGGTTATATAATGGCTGAAGTCCCCGATGCCCTCGGCAGAAAATTCAAAATCTCTTGCGCAGCTTAGCGCATATAAAACTATACCCAACCAATTCAGATTTTCCATGCCCCATGGTCTCTAGAGGGGAGGAGGGTGGGTCTAAAACTTATATAACCAGCGGATAAGTATATTCAAAAATTTATTTCTGGGTCGATCTGTGACGGCCGGTGAAAAGGCCCTTCTTTACACTTTTCTAATATAAATCTTCCAAATATACTAGAGAAAGATAAAAGCATGGAATGCAGAGGTTACAACCCTCGCGCGAACACCTTGTTGGTGTCGTGTATTTAACAAGGGCGTGTGTAAACCACTATTCACAGGCTGTCTTCCATTTAGATAATCCCTTCATCAAAGGGGAGGGCCGTGACAGGCCCTAGAGAATACAGTTGGACTACCCCACCGACACCTACTACTCGCGCTCTCCAGGTCATCCTTCTGTTTTGGACCTGCCCGCTAAGTCGTTATTTATTTTGTTAGGTGTGTTTCGCAAGTGATTGTCGTTAATTCAACATGACTGACGTTGCTACTTCACCTTTACCAATGTTAAGTACCATAGTTTGTTTTGACAGTTTTTTCAGTACCGGGCATTTGTTCTCGTTCCAGTAATGTGGATTTTAATTTTGGAAGAGGCTTGGCCGTCCTCGGTATCGGCAGCCATTTTGGTTTTGTTCGATTCGGTAATTTTTCAAGTTAATATTGCCCTTCTGGTACTCTGTCATCTAGGTTATATCACTTACGTTTTATGACCAATATTATTATCATTATTTATTATTGTTTTTTACTATGGTATTTATTTGCTAGCAAGTCCAATTTGGACGAAGAATATCAATCTAGTCTTTGTTATAGTTATGTTCACGACTCAGGAAGGTGCTCGATTTAGACTATATCTTTATGTTTAATTGGTATGTTGTCGTTATTCTTCGTTCTTGGTTATTACAATTTTATCATTATTCTTATCATATTATTGTGTGATTTTGGTTTTTTATTATGTAACCTTGAGAGCGTGAGCATAAAGTGCTCGTATTCTGTTTCTACAGATACGAGTTACCCCTTCTCTCGTTTTCTTTGTAAAGCTCGAGTAGAGGGGGTGGATTTCCCGTTTTCCGTTTTATACGATCACGAGTTATTCCTGCCTCCTCTTATTCTAAGAGTTGATGATATTATGTTTAATGATAGTCACATTTTATTGATGTGGTTACTGTTAATAGAGCTAGCACTATTAATAGGTTACGTTAGTGTATGAGTCATTATTTGGGATCGCTTTATGCCGACACCCTTAGCTCCGCCTTCAGTTATACTCCGCTATAATGGATACTCATTGGGTGAGAACTAGTCAGATATTTGGAGTGTAACGGTGAAATCCGCCACTCAGACTCCGGCTGAGGCCTTTTGCACACGAACCTTTGTCATGATTGATCACAATTACATTACTGTATAACGGTCCTTTTTTCATCAAATCTCTGGCTTCACTGGAGATAACACAGACGTTCAGCATTGAGGTTAATATTATCGTACCGTTGAGGGTCACGATTTCACGATGACGGACCTTTGTCACCGGATCTCCAGTACAAACAGAGATCAAACGGTACAACCACCTATAACATGACAGGACCTCCACTAATACTCTTGTTCCGGGCGCTCTCTAGAAACAAAATGACCACCCGACTAGGTCAAAGATTGCGGAAGATTGCCGACCAATCTTCACGTACAATCATAAAAATATAACAGTTCCAAGAGAAGAACAGGGGTACTAGGAATTTAGGGAAATGTAGTGGAGAATTTTTCGCCTACTACTGCACTCGTTGTTGCAAGTGAACCCAAAACGTAGACATCTTCATAAAGAGACTGGACACGGTAAAAGTAACGCAAGGCAAATACAGGATTACCCCTTCACAAGACTGTATACGCGATGCTTAGCAGAGAACAGCTTAGTTTAAAAATTACATTAGTTTCTACAGCTCTAACTTCGCGAGTCTTTACTCTTTCAACATCTTATGATCTGTCCCCCACCGTGTGGAAGAACCTTTGTAGTCAAAATCTATACGAGATGATAGAATGTTTAGACATGGATAGCGCAGGCTTCTTGACCGTGTACCTAAGAGTTATGAATAGACTTTTAACTTCTTTGTTCTTTTCCCAATAAAACTTCGTTTTAATCGGGCAAAAAACTCTTCTCCGCCCATCAAAAACCAAATTTGAGAGAATAGTGATCCCGAAAGATTTAGGCTATGGATGAGAAAGATGTTTATTAATAACCAAGAAACCAGGATGCAAGGTACCTATGGCTTAACCAATGTGAAGTCCGTGTTCTTGCTAAAAGAGTGAACTTCACTGACTCTCAACTATGGTAGACTTACTCAGAAAGTCTCCAAAGTTAGGCCTTAAAAAGAAACCAAGTGTAAAGGGTAGGATCTGTCACTACCGCGAAGCTCCAGAAACGAACCTTAAATTTCAGGCTGGAGCATCTTGCTGATGCCTCTAAGTCCTCTCAAATGATCTGAGATGATCTATAAAGTCTCTATTTGATAGATCCAATCTTATGCATCTGAAGACAGATGCCCGCATACTCCTGTACCCTTTGATGGTCGAGGAGGAAAGAAAATGTGTTTTCTTCTAAGGTCTAAGAAAAAATAGGCCACTTGTGTTAGAGTTACCTAATGAAGAGCCGGCTCTAGCTCTACACCACTCCATAAAGCACTCTAATTGGGTTGGAAAACCTTGAGGCAAAAGTCCTTTGTACAAGCGAAAGTCTCAGCTGTCTCCTTCGAACAGCCCTCTAGATCTCAAGGGTTTTCCGAAATACTGGAGGCAGCTAGACCTAAAGCTTGATGGTTTAACATAAAACGTTCGTGATCCTCACAAGGGGAAAAGGACTAAAGACATGCTTCCAGTATGCACCCAGCATGGTCCCAGCAAGAGTCCAGAACGGTTCCAGCATCCTGCCTACACTCAACATGTCGTGAGAGAGAATCGGGATCTAGAACCGCCTCCCAAAACTCGTCCATATCGATCATCAGAAACCGATATAAAGCTAGGCTTGTTGAAAAGAAGCATCAACCACGTGACCTTATGCTGTGAGGTTAAGAACTGATTCGTGTGTAATCAGCGAGTGTTCAACAAACTTAAAGCCAAAGCTTGACACGAGGGAGCGTTAGCTGCGAGGCCAGAGAGACGCGACAGAGAGACAAAAGTCTGGTTAAACTGCTGCGGGAAAAAGACTTGACTGTATGCGTCTAGCATGCGACCATAATGCCGCATGTGCTTGCATTGCTGTAAGGTGTCAGCGTGCTGTTTGTGTTCACCTTGTCGTGTGGGTACAGAGCTGTGTGTGTGCCCCGCTTGTTGTAAATCTACAGCATATTGCGTGGAGGCGACAGCATCGCGTCCGGTCATTGAGGGAAAGACAGAACTGATTGTCGAGAGTTGTCCACATGAGTGATAGTCACGCGTCCCACAGACCGCGAAAATGGGACAACTATGTTGAAAGGATCAACTTTGACTGTCAGCGTCCAACAAACGACCAGACTGGTGTCTGCCTCTGGGACTGCGTGAGGAAGAGACCAGAACTTACGTCTGTGTCTGCATGACGTCTGTGTCTGCATGATGTCTGCCGTAAGAGAGAGACCAGACTGCTACCAGCACCCGCTCTAACGCTTCTCGTAACACGAGCATATCTCTGCGAGGAAGCGTTACTAAGCATAGGAGAACTATGCCTTCTGACACTAATACGAAAACCAATTCTTTGATCTATGGTAAACCTTAGACTCTTTAGGAGAAAATTCCTCCCTCCAAGAATCGTAAACACTAAACACAGATGAAATAGACCTCTTTTAGCTCAAACCAAATCTACACTCGCGGGGTAGCAAGTGCGCCAACTCAAGCATGGGCGAAGGTCGGGAGAGAACATCAACCGCAGTCCTGTGAGCGACCTGGGAGAGTCCCTATGACATTTCAAGCGCGCCTTGTGCGCGAACTGAACATATCCAATGCTGTGAGATACCGTCAACAGTAGTCGCTAGACCTCAGAAGAAAGTAATAGCCCTTTCTCCAAACTGGTGGAGGAGAAGAAGTGTGAACAGAAGCAAACTGAGCACCTTGTCGCCCAAAGAGCTCTGTGTCCTACACGATTCTGGTGCTGACACGTCGCCTTCTTCCGAAAAGAAAAAATTTCCGGCAAACGTTAGATACTGCAGGATAAGTTAACAGAAAACACACGACTCCTGAAAGGTCTTGGACAAAACGATTGGTGACTACCAATCCTAGGTTTTGCATCTTTCGATGAGTACAAAGTCCTTCCTCCCTGAAAGAGAGTCAGATTCCAGAGGAAGAGCTAGGATTGTATGTGACTTGTCTGACTTTCGCGGAAGAAAAAAAAACACTCGATTGCTACCTGCTCAAGTATCAAAACACGAGTGCTGCGAAGGTAAGTTCTGTTCGCGTGCATACATGACGAGTAACTACCTAGTCTGGTAAACAGGGAAAACGTAGAATGTTATTCTCGTCAGGGAACTGCATTCTAATACGCAGAAACCAGTTACAAGATTCATGATACCATAGCGATGACAAACTGATCGCTTCAAGACATTCCAACTTCGCTCTTCTCATGATACTATGTCCCATGGTTGTGATGGAACAGCTCGCCAATCATAGGCGAAGAAAAGAGCATTATTTCATCATTCCAAAGTGGAGAGAGAATGTCTTGGACTGCATCAACAATATCGCTCAGCGGAACAGACGTTTAATGCACAAGGTCCGCGAAGAACCTCAGCCTCCGACCTTCTTTCTCCCAAGGGTTGGAATATAAATAAGAGACATAGGACTAGGGGCAAGGTGAAAACGAACAAACACCTCCTCCAGAGCACTGCGCTATGTTAACAAGTCACTATAAAGAGCGGTTTAAAAACAAAAAACATTAAATCATAAGAGATCTGCCCAAGGTGGGATATATAATTTTACGTTCTATTCTCATAAAGGCCTTAATGCCCTTTCTGTTGTTGCAGCTGCAAGCGCTGTATCAATCTCTACAGTAAGGTTCGTTATTTCCCTGAGAATGATTTAATGTTAACTCATTACTTTATTTTACCATTAATTTACTAGGCCATTGTTCCCTAAGGGAGCCCTTTGGGTTAAAGCATCTTGCTTTCCCAACTAGGGTTGTAGCTGGCTTGTAATACCAATAAAATAAAATAAATAGCGACACCATCAACTCAACTAACGAAAACTTTGAAGTCGAAACGAGGAGCAGCAGGTAAAAAATATGAGGGAAACTTTTTAGAAAAATTCTCATGAGTTTCTGAAAGTTATTCTCTTCCTTTTACAATCTCTATCCTAGGAAAAGAAGCCTTGATTCTTAGTAATCCACTCCTTCCAAATTCAGACCTCAAAACTTAGGAGGTTTTAATTCTAGTTCTCACAACCAAGAGTTAGCCCAGCAGGCCTTGGTCCGAGAATATAATATCTTCCTAGTTAAGATTTACAGTGATACCTCGGTACTCGACCATAATCCGTTCGAGATCCGTGTTCGACCTCCGATTTGTTCGAGTACCGAATTTTTTTTCCCCATAAGAAATAATGGTATATATTCTATTCCGTTCCCAAGCACTCGAACAGGCCCAAAATATTAATAAAACGTGTACCTAAACAACAATAATTATCTAAATGTGTATGAAATTGGTCAGAAAATCCTATAAAACAATTTTAAACCATTTACTGTACTAAAATAAAACAATTTTAAACCATTTTCTGTACTGTAGTGAACATACCTTTGAGCAGCGGTTCGATGGCATACAGGGATGGATGTGGAGAGGATGGAAGGGGGAGGTTACTGCTTGGAAGGAGAGTCCCCTTCCATGATGTGGCGGGGTAGTTCTCCTTCAGGAGTTGTTTCTCTCTCCAATGAAAGGGTGGGCAGATCTATTTCAGGGGTTTCTTCTCTTCTTTGTCTCTTCTTTGGAGGAGAAACAGGCTTTGATGTAGCAGCTTTCTTTTCTTTTGTGAAAAACTGGTCTATTGTTAATTGTTTCTTCCTCCTCTGCAGTATTCTTCGAAAATGATACATGACACTATCATTAAACATATGCACTGCCCGGTTTGCTACTGCAATTTCTGGGTGGTATTTTTCAGCAAAAGCCTGCACATCTGCCCACTTGGAACAAATTTCATTGATGAGAGAACTTGGAACATCCTCCCTTACCTCATCCTCTTCTGAAGATTCCTGCTCCACAATCAGATCCTGCTGCTGTTGTTGTTGCAGGTGCAACAATTCCTCCACAGTCAACTCGGTAGAATGGCTTTCTACAAGCTCATCAATATCATCCTTGTCGACCTCAAGCCCCAAACTCCTGCCCATGACAACAATTTCCTCAACGACATCAGTGTCATCAGAAATTACAGGGGTAGCAGTGCTTGGACCCGCCTCTGGTTGGAAACCTTCAAACTCCCTCTCTGTGACACATGATGGCCACAGCTTACGCCAGGCAGAGTTCAATGTCCTATAGGTCACACCTCGCCAAGCTTGGTCAATCATGTTAACAGAGTTGAGGATGCTGAAGTGTTCCTTCCAGAATTCCTTTAGGGTCAACTTCGTGTCACTGGTCACTTCAAAACACTTTCTGAAAAGGGCCTTGGTATAGAGTTTTTTGAAGTTTGAAATGACCTGTTGGTCCATGGGCTGGAGTATGGGAGTAGTATTGGGGGGCAAGAATTTGATTTTGATAAAGCTGTATTCTTCTTTCAAGTCATCCTCGAGACCTGGAGGATGTGCAGGAGCATTGTCCATAACCAGAAGACATTTCATTGGCAAGCTCTTTTCAATGAGGTAAGCCTTAACCTGGGGGGCAAACACTTCGTTTATCCACTCAGTAAAGAATTGTCTTGTGACCCAAGATTTAGTGTTCGAGCGCCACATAACTGGTAGTGCACTTTTACAAATATTATTTCGTTTGAACACCCGGGGGTTGTCCGAGTGGTACACTAACAAGGGTTTGATCTTGCAATCGCCACTTGCATTTGCACACAGCAACAATGTTAGCCTATCTTTCATTGGCTTGTGACCTGGCATCTTCGTCTCGTCCTTGGTAATGTACGTATTGGCTGGCATTTTCTTCCAAAATAACCCAGTCTCATCACAATTAAAGACTTGTTGTGCGATCAAATTTTGTTCATTTATGTACCGATCGAATTCCCCCACGTATTTATCGGCTGCAATTTGATCCGAACTAGCTGCCTCCCCATGCCTAGTAACACGATGAATACCTGTTCTATTACGAAACTTTTCAAACCAACCCCTGCTCGCTTTAAATGTAAATGAATCACTTTCACTGGTACTCGGACTTTTCTTCACTAATTCTTCATAGATATGCAACGCTTTTTCACAAATGAACGCTTCACTAACACTTTCCCCGGCCAACTGTTTTTCTTTAATAAATATTAAAAGCAACTTTTCCATCTCCTCAATCACTTGTGGCCTTTGCTTAGTTACCGCCGTAACTCCCGTTGCAACATTCGCCTTCTTAATCATTTCTTTATGCTTTAAAAACGTAGAAATGGTCGACTTCGCCATTCCGTATTCTACCGCTAAATCGGACACTCGTACACCATTCTCATATTTCGCTATAATTTCCTTCTTCAACTCGATCGTTGTTCGCACTGTTTTCCTCTTCTCCTTCCCCTTAACACTCATTACTTTCTTGGGACTCATTATGAAAGCTAAAAAAGCAATTAAAAGCACTGAAAATCACTAAATCACAACGAATGCTGATCGCGCGTTGTCTGAGTGACGCTCTCGAGAGAACTGATGCTTCCCGAACAAGCGAGAGTGGCCGAGATGGCGCGATCATCACAAAGCCCATGCGGTCGTCACGTGTTCGGCTGGTCGAGTACCGAATTTTTGGTCGAGCACCGCAGCAAAAATTTCTCGAAAATTTTGGTCGAACTCCGAATTGTTCGAGTATAGAGTCGTTCGACTACCGAGGTATCACTGTATTTCTTAATATAGGGCCTGGAGCAACAATAACTTAACACTAGACGTTCATGGTCAGGTAGACATCAAAGTCAATAGTCATAGGTAGCGAAGCGTCCACCCCGACGCTGAAGCATCCACACTGATGCTGAAGCGCCCACACTAGCGCTGAAGCGTCCACACTGATGCTGAAGCGTCCACACTGGTGTTGAAGCGTCCATACTGACGCTGAAGTGTCCATACTGACACTGAAACCGTCCACACTGACGTGGCGCTTAGCTCCATTCCGTCGACGTTCCGTTTCCGTACCGTTCCGATGACGCTTCGCCGGCTCTGTTGCCTGGCGAACGTTGGCGCGTCTGTATAGACTGATACTAGGTGCTATGAGCAGTCGGTTTGCGTTGAGCAGGTAATCGAAGTAAAGCATTCACTTTCCCCCACCATTGAACATTGTGGTTGGTAGACCGCCTGTGCGACAACGAGTCCTCACCGTTAAAGACACGACGCCTGTGCGTCCGTTTCAAAGACCGGAATCGAGACACCCAACCGCACTGTTAACGGCAGGCTGAAAAGACTGCATAAACGAAGATAGATGCTGTTTCATGCCTAACTACAAAGATCTAGGATCAACTTTAGGCGAAACGTATTCAGCCTATCTTAGTTGATCCATAGAGCTTGCCACTGTCAGGAGACGACACCCATCAGGTGGAGGTGGCCGCACTGCGTCTGCGCCGTATGAAACGTAACACACGCAGAACGAAATTAATTTTGTTTTCAGCTTAGCGCCTTTGAAAACACTAATACCTCGCTTTATCTATAGCGAGGATGAGCGTTCTGGTGATCGACAGAAAAAGCTCGAGAGGACTTCAGTTCGGGTCTAAAAGACTGTAACGCCTGGTTACCCTCTCTATTCCTTTCGCCGTTCGAAATAACTTCTCCCCTGAGTCCGGCAGCTCGACAGAGGTCTAAGGCTAGGATAACGACAGGTCCGAATAGAAGCACTCTCCACTCAATAAAATTCACTGCACAATTTATCACAAAAAAATTTGCACTTTACTCTTTGGCACAAAGATGGTTTCATAATTACCTGAAAACCAAAGTATAAACTCTCTCAAAGGAAATGAACTCCGCAGGGAGAGACTTATAATTCTGTCACTGGACAATTGTTTGAATGGGAAAGCAAAAGTACCGAATCCCATATAAAATTAACAAAATATCAAATATCAAATATTACCTTAATAGATATATTTATAAATCAAAATAAACCCTTAAATTAAGGGATTCCAATAAAAGATGAATCATCATTCGCATCATTGGAACATCTAAAAATAATATACGAACAATTTAGTATTCCGAAAACCACCAAAGCAACAACGATACATAGAATCGTGCGCTACGACGAATGTAAAGAATACGGCATCGTATAAAATAAACTGAACCGTAACTTCCTTTAATCTCTGAATAAGGAAAAAAAACTGAAAGGACCAATTAATTGCAAAATAAAATGTTCCTTTTATAAAGTACAATTGAAAACTTGAGAAGTAGGAAGAAAGTACTATTCATAAAAACGCTACAATATATGTAACAACGTAACGATACTGATTACTGCGTAACAAAAATAAACTGAACGATAGTTAATCTTTGCAAACAGATCGAAGATTATCTAAAAAAAATATTAAAAGGATAAAATTTTCTCAAAATAATTCCTTTAATTTAATTTATAACTTAGAACTCTAAAAGCATATTCACTTATATTCTTTGTAAAAGGCAAGACAGACTTTTAGCCTACAGAAGAGGCTGTGACGTCATCAATGGTCGAAATGTTTACATTTCGCCCCTATGCTTTCGTGAGGTTTAAAATAGGTTGAAAAATCTTTCAACCCTACCTTTCAAGTTATAAAAATGTGATCACAGATCAAATAAAACAAATATGCAAAAGCCAAAACTCAAAAACGTTAACACATCACCAAATAACGTCCAAACAGAGTAAGAAAACAAGAGAGAATTTCCAATAGTTTAGCCAGCAATGGCAGCAGAAAAAATCTGAATTGGTTGGGCATAGTTCTACCTGTGGTACCGTGAGGGCGCTGGGGTACTCCTGGCATATATGCGCTAAACTGCGCAAGAGATTTTGAATTTTCTGCCGAGGGCGTCGGGGATTTTAGCCATTATATAACCAGCGGGTAAGTTTTATATTTAAAAATTGATGTTTTGTATTGAATATTTCTTGGAAACACAACTTAAGATTACAGTTCATACAAGAGAAGTCTTTTAATACTAATATTCCCTGTAAAGATCTGTATGATATTTTCCATCCAACAATTTCCCATTTCAGTAAAATAATTTTGCGTTAAAAATAATAATAACTTGACGAAGAAATGTACTTCGATTTTATCAAAAGGAAACGGGAATTGCATAATAGTTTACCATAGAGAAAACACATTTAAGGTCTAACTCTGTTATGGGAATGGTAAAAAAAATAGAATATGTCTTCCTCTGATAAACTTGAGCTAGAAATGACTACTGTATACATATTTTCCCAGAAGTGAAAACGTCAATAATGTCACTTGACAGGAATTGCCATTCACTATCAAGGTCTTGTTCATAATCATAAATAATATTTGGAAATCCAAGAAATAATATTAGTCTCTGAACAAATTTGTATGGTCATGAATGGAACACATCCATCAGAAGTTAATTAATTTAACGGGACACGTTTCTTTAATTGTACTACAAATTCTAACCAACAATATCAAAAAGGCACTTAAAGACGTTTCCTAGTTTGTTCCTCTCTTGCATTAGCATGATTGATTGATTTAGATAGCCACGCCTCACTTAGCATGACCGAGCTCTTGCTCATGAGGAGCCCACAAGAAAAGTGATTATTTTGTTTTACACCTTCCTTTCTCTCGCATAAGCAGTACTTTCCAGCAGTTTGTTGTTAAATAACTGCTTTTTAGCACGTCTGAAGGAGGACCTAATAAAAAATAAAGGCAAACACTATGATATGAGAGAGAGAGAGAGAGAGAGAGAGAGAGAGAGAGAGAGAGAGAGAGAGAGAGAGAGAGAGAGAATTCAACACCAGACCAAAGAAAGCCTGTTGCTGTTTAGCTGGATAACCGTGGGACGTCAGTGACAGGATACTCTCTTTCTATCCTGCCCTGTCTCGGAACCCCAAACCGAGAGGTAGTCCGGAATCGGAAGACACCCAAGAGGAAGGATCCTCAACGGAGTTGATTTCTTAGGGCTTGACCCGAAGCCGGACTCTCGGAAACCCGAGCCTCTTTTTTTAAGATTATCCAGGACGATACAAACATCACTGTCATTACTCATCAGAATTTGTTTTCCATATCAGCAAGCTCCATTATTTTATGCATTTATTCATTTATTTGATAAATTTATTTTTGATAACCCTTAATAATTATAAATTTAAATGTTCTTGCTATTTATAATCATTACAGCTACATAAAAATTTTAAAAGGTTTTTTTTTTATCAAAAGATAGTAGTGTGTTGGCCAAAAATCCTATTCCTACAGAAATACACATCCTTAAACATTGTGATGTTTTCAATATTAAGAATTCTTAAGAGGAAATGTATTCCGTTATTTAAATTAAATATGATTTTGAGAAAGAAAATTAAGAGATCTTGGGCTTAAGATCACAATCTCCACTAATAAGTATGTGACTCCACCCAAACAAAAGATTTCTCTTAGTAGACTGAGGTGTTATGGTCATGCCATGAGAGATGAACAGAATATTGGGAGGAGAGTGATGGAAATGGAGGTACAAGGAACTAGAAGGAGAGGGAGACCAAAGCGAAGGTGGATGGACTGCATCAAGGATGACCTTCGATCAAAGGGATTAACCAGTGATGAGGTGTGGGACAGAGGTAGATGGAGAAAGCTGACCAGAAACATTGACCCCACATAGAAGTGGGAAAAGATATAGCCAAAGAAGAAGAAGAAGAAGAAGTATTCATAAAAGAAAAGTCATTTAATGCTAATATTCCTGCTGGAAATATCTCTGGCATTTTCCATTCAACAAATTTAACTGAATACATAGTACGATTCTCGTAAACCATAGAGGCTTTAAAACCTCATATTACTTTAATTGCTACAAGAAAGCGAAGACTTTGCTTTCATTGAAGAAATGAAGCCAGAATGGGGAAATAGTGTAAGACTGAAAAGAATAAAAAAAAAAAAAAAATTATCGCAAACAAAATATTTCATTGAGGGATAAAAGGCTTGAGAGGATTTCATCCGACCTAAAATTCCTCTCTGTCTTTCCGGGTATCACAGGTTGTCTCGACTTTCCCCTTTTCATTGTCTTTACCTTTCCATTTTCCTTACTTTCATCATCTCTCTAAATTCCTTCTATCAGTCAAAAGCTTCGAAGAGTTAGTTATAGCTGGTGTCAATATGTAGGCCTACATATAAAAAGGGCTCTTGTATATAGAGAGAGAAGAAGGGATTGACATGACTTCATTGAATTCTATGTTTTATTAACATTCATTGAATTCTATGTTTTATTAACATTGGCGAAGTCCTGATATCATAAGCTTAAATTCCACTCAAAATTATCCTTTCAATCTGAATAGCTTTGTTTATGCGTTCGTATGTCTAATTAAACACTAGGTGAAACTTCCCTTTCAACCCAAAGGAATAGGCCTACTGTAGGTCTACAGTGTTTTGCTTCCCTGTTTTCAATTCTTTTTAATAGTAGAAAATTCAAGTATTGATCTCTTTGGACCAAGAGTAGCATCCAATATAGATTATGGATACAAATGTTAATGTTTTTGAATTGTGTTTTGGAAGCCCAACGTGAGATTATAAAGGAAAAGTCTTTTAATCCTTATTTTCTGCTGTAAACTTTGATATCTCGCCACTTGAAGAATCTTCTTCAACCGAACGAGGAGGCAATTAAGAAAAGACGGTTCTTTGGGCCTATGCAAATTAGGTCGCTGGCTGACTGTTGTGCGAAGTCTCCTAGGCCATTTTCTAATCTTTCTTTTTAGTTAATGCGACACTCTTCCTTATTTCTTCCCCTTTGGCTTTGGTCTTACTAATTTTATTCTTTAATCATCTAATTTGAATTATCTATAAGTGTTTGAAAGACGGGATTTCCTCTGCTCCTTTCTTGTTGCTGCTACTCTCATTCCAAGCAAGTTGCACAAAAGCAAATTAGCCCCTCGATTTTAAGGACAAAATTGCATGTATAGTTATAAAAATATATATTATTTTGATAAATCTATAATTTAAACTAATTTTGGAATATAATTTAATTTTGAAAGGTTTTTCAAGAAAAAATCCCAAAGAGATTTAAAATATCAGTATATTACGAAATTATTTTGATGGGTAGTAATGCGCATGCAACAATACTTCAATATCAATGTCTGTGGCCCCAGTCAGCAGTCACTTTTATTTTTGGTGAAAACCAAAATTAAATTCATCATCATTAATAAAAACTACATTTAATGATAGATTAAAAGAATGGTCTCAGGCTTCCTTCCAAGGCTTTATTGTTTTCTTAGATCATAAAGTAGTATTTCTTGATGAAAGTTGCAAGAGTAATTACCTTATCCTATTTCATCGTAAAATCAGTTATGAAGAAATCAGATACATGTATCACCATCTCGTCCTACAACTATTGACGCAAAGGGCCTCAAATTAGTTATGGTAACCTATTATGTTTTTCCTCTGTGATGTCTTACTAGTAGACCTAAACAGTGGATACCTGTTCCCATGCGCCGACAGGTGTTTGATTTCATTCATGACCTCTCAAATCCCTCGTGCTGATCTATTGCACAGCTACTGAATACGAAGTTCATTTGGCACAGCATTACTAAGGATGCTAAAGATTGGTTCAACAGTTGTACTCATGCCAAACTTCAAAAGTACATTGACACAGTTTCAGGAGTGGGCACCTTTCCTCAACCTCAGCATTGTTTTCCTCAAATTCACATAGATGGATTAGGTCCCCTACCAACATAGCAAGGACATCATTACACATTTATAGTCATCGACTGCTCCACTCGTTGGCCTGAAGCCAATCCCACGGAACCTGCAATATCTGCCTCATGTACATCTGCCTTATTCTCAGGAATAAGTATCCCTGAGCATATTACTTCAGACAGAGATACCACTTCAACATCTCCATTGTGGACATCATCAGCAAATCTTCTGGGAATCACCCTACATCAGATTACCGCCTACAACCTAGATCTAACGGAATCGTTGAAAATTTTAATCGCATCCTCAAAGCATCTTTGATGTCGCACTGCAAGGACTCCAACTGGTTTACCCAGCTTCCTTGGGTCCTCTTGGGACTAAGTACCACTCCTAAAGATGCCCTGAATGTCTTAGCGTCTGAAATGGTTAATTGGTCGTCCCTGCCAAATTTTTTCCATCTGCAACCTCCTCCGACAACCTCCAGCGCCTATGTCACTTTGCAAAAAAATTTACTCTATGCCGCCACTCGTACAATTCCCCACCGAAGCAACCCAAACCAACAGATCTGCACTCAGCAATGTTCGTTTTCCTAGCAATGCTCGTTTTCCTGGTCAACAACACTAGCTAGCCATCACTAAAGTCCCCTTACACGGGCCCTTTCCTCGTGATCCATCGTAACCGAAAAGTATTCTTAATTAACATTTGTGGCAAAAAAATGGGTCTCCTTTGATCTCATAAATCCTGCATCTCCTGCTAGACGACATGCTACAGTATGCCTCTCTAAAGCAGTGTGCCCTATTTCACATGTATGTAATTTTTTAGGGGGGGCGCAGTGTACCACACGTGTTTCATACACTCTCGTACACTGTAACGGTTATCCTTTTTTATCTTATCACTCGCTCTTCCCTGCACTGTTAATCGGCCAACCTCTGTAAGCATACTAGCTCATATTTGATTATAACTAAATTTTTGCAACGTTCATGATCGCAAGTCCGTATATATACTCCAAGATTGTTTCATAAAATTCGGTTGCATTCACCTCGCCTCTCAGTTACAACCTAATGGCTCTCCCGTACAATGAATAGTGAGGAGGCCATTTGTTTTTCTTCCTTCACACTGCATTCCAAAAATAACTATGAATTGCCCATAGTTTTAACCTTAGGTATAGATACCATTGATATGTTTTATAACAGATGATGGTATGAATTATAATTAAAAGTGATGAGAGAGTTAAAACGCTAAATGTACAAGAATTTTTTTTTTGACATCATAAGTCGTGCTTGCGCTCAGCAGTTGCCGTGAGTGGTCGAAGCATGTCATAACATCATGAGATGGGCGTGGCCTATCTCAACTCGACAGATTGTGGCGACTATAGTTACCTAATGATCAAACAAGAATGTCTTTTCTTTCAAATGATACAAATATTATTATAGGATAGTATTTCAAAATCTCAAATTGATGTGATGCTTTTTATTTACAATATTTCTTACAATGTGACTACTTTTCTTTGTGTCTGATAATAATCTTTAATCATTAGATATTCTACCATTAAAGAAAACCTTTTCTTTCAAAGTTACGATGAAGGGATTTTTACAAAGACAAAAAGGAAATCAAATAAAAATTATTTTTAGAAAAGAAGTAAACATATGTTTAGAAATAATTGTGACTATAAGAATTAGTTCACAGAAGAGATAATAATGTGGTTTCCTATAAAAGCAGGATAACTCCCAACCAACATGCCTTTAATGCACAATATTGAACACCAGAGAATGCTTCTGATTTACAAGAAAATTAGATGGCTTCCATCAATAATACTCTGTTGGCCATTCCATTCTTATTGTCCATACATGTCATGAAATGACACTTTACAGATTTCCCAAAAATCATTTTGAAAATTGCAAAAATAGGAAAGCAAAATTTTCTTTTAAAAAAGGAAGCTAAAGAAAAACCACTTCCCAGCTTTCACGGAAGAATAATATAAATCTTAGAAGTAATGTCCAGCAATCTTAGGGTCATGTTTCATGTACAAATACATTTTTTTCAGAAGAGAGAGTAACGAGACACCCAGGGTCAACCTAATCATTCCTCCGATTTCACTCACAAACTGAGATAGAGAATAACCATCATTATCCACAAATTCTTCATATCTTCTTGCATCGATATACATCCGGAAAACGTAAACTTCATCCTCTTCCTCTAGAATGGGGAAATCAATGATAAATGCTAGTCCAGGACCCATTCTTACTTCACTTGCAAGATCAATACTATAGTGATACTGAACTCTACTTTGACATAGTTTCTTGCATAGGTTAGCTTCAGTTTTTTCCAAAAAAGTCTCCAATATTGAACTATTTGAGGGACTTATAAACCAAAGTAAGTTTAGAAACTCCACAAACAGCTGAAAACTACAATAGTCAATATCAGCTTTCTTTTCCACCCAAGGTAAGCAACAGCCCATCTTCTCAGTCAGAAACGTTTCTAGGCAGTGAACCAAATACTTTCCAGGCTCGTCATTTGAGCCATGGATTCCCTGCCACTTTGAGACTCTTTTTCAACTCAGCCTTTGTATGACATGGAACATGATATACCTCTGAAAGTAATGGTAAGAAATCATCCAGTGAATGGACAAACATATTCATTGCAATGTTTATATAATATAGTAGTCTTCCTTTCTAATGAACCGATAATGAGTGATAGACATACCTATATTTATTTTACGCTGACCCTTAAACTTGACAGAATGGCATGAATTAAAAATTGAATTATTGTGAAGACTAGTGTGATATTCAGTATTATATTCGAAGCCAACTGGACTATATACACCACTATTCCATGCAATTTTAAACCATAAATCTCTAGGGTCTGGGTTGTTAGAGTAAAATTTGTTAGATAAATTTCTTAATACATGTGTAAATTCTTCATATTTCTGAACATGATCTAGATGTATTAAACTTCGAAGCTCTTCCTCTAAATGGAGTTCTAACAACAATTTGCTTATATTAAAAGGAGGCCAAATGCAATTCGTCAGAGTTGGTAAATCTTTAATGGCCATGGAGGTATCAGAATATGTTGTATAGATGGGATGACTAAAAAGATATTTTCGTAAAGGATATGCACAAAATACTAGACACAATACTATGATGAATACATTTAAAAAGAAAATCATAACTCTTCTGCAATTATAAAGACGAGTTTTAGAATCAGAAATTCCCTTCAAGACATTCAAGAGATCTAGCATTGAAAATCCATAATAGAGTCCTAATATTCCTCCTAGGCTACAAATAATATCTATTCCAGAAAAATCTGTTACTCTACTCTCAATTAAACTAAGATTACTTATAAACGAAAAATGTGAAATTTTGCATTGGTTACTACATGCTGATAGTTTCGATTCTGAAAAGGATGAGGGTATAACACCTTCAACTACATATTTCAGCTTTGGCAGTGAAAGGCCTTGGTTGTAGCAACTAAGCAGGTCATCTAAGTGGAACGAACTTTCTGGTAAAGAAGGAACATCAATCACAAGGCACCGAACTAAACAAACCTCCTAAACAGGTAATGAAATCAGTTGACATCCAAAGGGTCTACCGTATACATGAGTAAAGAAAGTAAGTAATTAAGTAAAGACAAAACAATAAATGGCTGCCATGTGAGGACGGGAACAGAGACATCCGTTCATCGTCCGAGCCAAAAACGAAGTGAATCAGTTCACCAGTGTGTGAGGGGGGAGGGGTAGCTTAGCTACCCTACCCCTGCTAACTAGCGCAGGAGTAGTTAACCCTCGTTAAAAATCTAATGGCTCACCATTTCAGCTACGCCGAAAATAGTACCCTATGTAAATAGCGTCGTTTGTATTTCGGTTACGGAACAACTAGATAATCCCTATTTTAGGTATTTCATAGGCTTGGAAATAGAGACCATATGTAAGAACATGACATACTATGTAGAATGTCTATACTGTAAGTGGAAATAATGACAGTAGGCTAACTTTTACCAGTAAACTCAATGAACAATCTATCTATCTATCTATCTATCTATATATATATATATATATATATATATATATATATATATATATATATATATATATATATATATATATATATATACCGTATATACTCGTGTAATGTTCGACTTCGTGTAATGTTCGACCCCCCTATTTTGCCTTCAAAATCATGAATCCATCATATACCTCATGTAATGTTCGAGTCTTGATTTTGGCAGTAGGCTAGATGTCTTTTATCTCCAGCATACCATAATTACCAACAAAGTAAGGTTTATGTCTAAGTGCGACAAACAAATGTATAAAACAAATCGGAACAACACCTAAATACTAACATCTGTTTACAATAATAATTGAGTATTCAGCGTACATTTTATAGCGAACACTTTAGTAGACGATTATCATCACCGCCTAATAGCTTTCAAAAACAAGCAAACACTTCAAGTAGCAAACAAAATTAGTTCATCGTTTTGAGTAACAAATTACCATTACCGGTAATTGCAGGTAATTACGGTGATTATAATTACCCGTTATGCTAATAATTTTTTTTCCTCACAATATATATGAATAAGAATTTACTCATAACCCATCAAGATGTCTACCAAGAAATATAAAAAATTTACTGCAAAATTCAAGCTTCAAATTATTGCAGCCGCTGTCCGCTGAAACGACAAATAACGTTCAAGCCGTAAAAATTTTTGGAGTTACCGAAACTAGCGTTCGAACTTGGAGAAAAAAAAATGTGGATTCAATTAAGAAAAATTTTTGCGGTTTATTATTAATATCAAATAATATACAATACCAAGTAAAATAAAATGAGCCTTATTTTTTCATTAACCATATCACGTTATAACGTACGCAACCCGACAGTTTGCTAGCTTCATACCTGCTGCGTTATGGTAAAGTCATTACTCCTAGCAAAAAAAACAAACTATTTATGATTGTTTAGGAAATAAAATCCATGCTAATAATATGTCTGGTGTTAAATGAACATGGTTAGTACTGTATATATAGTCCTAGCCTATGTTTACCTACCAGTAGGTAACCTTATATACGTGTAAGCATAGCCTACGATTACCTACCGGTAGGTAGCATAGCCTAGGGTAATTTTCGCGTAGGCCTAGGTTACGTTTACCTACCGGTAGTCCAGAAATTTTTACTTTTTCAAATATATATCTCGTGTAATGTTCGACCCTTACTTTTTTAACTGAAAAATAGGCCTTCAAAAATCGAACATTACACGAGTATATACGGTATATATATATATATATATATATATATATATATATATATATATATATATATATATATATATATATATATATATATGGTTTGGACTTCTGCCCGAAGGGCTTGCCCCCTTGCTGATCCCATGGCAAGGGAGCTCAACGACACTGGATCCGTAGTCAGGGGAGGTAGAGACGTTGTGAACGGGACGCGATATCCCTGACTGATTACGGATATCATCCAGGAATCGGCCCCAAGCTGCTGCCACCTGTTTGCACAACTTTGTAGGCATCCCCCAACTGGTGGACATGCAGGGGGACTGCCAATCCTAGCGTTTGCGGCCTCGGTCGCTCCCTCTAGGATTTTTTCCTCCCCTGGAGAAATTTTTGCCTTTCTTGTCCTTGACAGGAAAGGACTTAGAAACCACCGTCTTCGCTGCCGCTGCCGGTTTCGTGGTCTTGGTAGAGCGTGGCTGCTGAGGTGCGGGAGGTTTACAGAGAACCCTCGTTTATCGCGGTATATAGGTTCCAGACCCGACCGGGATAGGTGAAAATCCGCGAAGTAGTGACACCATATTTACCTATTTATTTAACATGTATATTCAGACTTTTAAAACCTTCCCTTGTACGTAGTACAGTACTGTTAACAAACTACCCTTTAATGTACAGAACACTTAATGCATGTACTACAGTACCCTAAACTAAAACAGGCACAAATATTAAAGGCGATTTTATATCATGCGTTTCCTAAACACACCAAAAAGCACGATAAAAAATGGCAACCAATGTTTTGTTTACGTTTCTCTGATCATAATGAAGAAAAAAAAGCATTTAGTGTACACAACTGTGTATAGGTTAGTTTTTGCATCGATTATATTGATTATACAGTATGTTGATTTTGTTATTACCAATGTTTTACTTAATTTTTCTTAGGACTTCCAAATGAAATGTTTTTCTTTATGACGCCGCCTGAAACGACGGCGTCATAAAGTACGCTCAGTAAAAACCACGATCAGTAAACAAAGAAGGCATTTAACGCGCATGATGAAAGTGATAAATATGTTATTTTCCTTAGTAAAATAAATTTTTGAATATACTTACCCGATGATCATGTAGCTGTCAACTCTGTTGTCCGACAGAAAAATCTAAGGTCGGGATACGCCAGCGATCGCTATACAGGTGGGGGTGTACACAACAGCGCCATCTGTCGAGTAGGTACTCAGGTACTTCTTGTCAACAAGAACTCAATTTTCTCCTCGGTCCACTGGTTCTCTATGGGGAGGAAGGGAGGGTCCTTAAATTCATGATCATCGGGTAAGTATATTCAAAAATTTATTTTACTAAGGAAAATAACATTTTTCAATATTAATCTTACCCGATGATCATGTAGCTGATTCACACCCAGGGGGGTGGGTGGAGACCAGCATACATGTTAACATTAGAAGCTAAGTATCCCGTATTTCATTTTAGTAGTTATTCAAAATAACAAACATAAAATAAATAAGTACCTGGTAAGGAAGTCGACTTGAACCATTACTCTGCCTTTTTAAGTACGTCTTCCTTACAGAGCCTAGCGATCCTCTTAGGATGCTGAGCGACTCCTAGGTGCTGAAGTATGAAGGGCTGCAACCCATACTAAAGGACCTCATCACAACCTCTAATCTAGGCGCTTCTCAAGAAAGAATTTGACCACCCGCCAAATCAACCAGGATGCGGAAGGCTTCTTAGCCTTCCGTACAACCCAAAAAACAACAATAAAAAGCATTTCAAGAGAAAGATTAAAAAAGGTTATGGGATTATGGGAATGTAGTGGTTGAGCCCTCACCTACTACTGCACTCGCTGTTACGAATGGTCCCAGGGTGTAGCAGTTCTCGTAAAGAGACTGGACATCTTTGAGGTAAAATGATGCGAACACTGACTTGCTTCTCCAATAGGTTGCATCCATAACACTCTGCAGAGAACGGTTCTGTTTGAAGGCCACTGAAGTAGCGACAGCCCTAACTTCATGTGTCCTTACCTTCAGCAAAGCAAGGTCTTCTTCCTTCAGATGAGAATGGGCCTCTCTAATCAAAAGCCTGATGTAATAAGAAACTGCGTTCTTAGACATCGGTAAAGCAGGTTTCTTGATAGAACACCATAAAGCTTCTGATTGTCCTCGTAATGGCTTTGTACGTCTTAAATAGTACTTAAGAGCTCTTACTGGGCAAAGTACTCTCTCTAGTTCGTTCCCAACCAAGTTGGACAGGCTTGGGATCTCGAACGACTTGGGCCAAGGACGAGAAGGAAGCTCGTTTTTAGCTAAAAAACCAAGCTGCAAGGAACATGTAGCCGTTTCAGATGTAAAACCTATGTTCCTGCTGAAGGCGTGAATCTCACTGACTCTTTTAGCTGTTACTAAGCAAACGAGGAAAAGAGTCTTCAATGTGAGATCCTTAAAAGAGGCTGATTGAAGCGGTTCGAACCTTGCTGACATCAGGAACCTTAAAACCACGTCTAGGTTCCAGCCTGGTGTGGCCAACCGACGCTCCTTTGAGGTCTCAAAAGACTTAAGGAGGTCCTGTAGATCTTTGTTGGTGGAAAGATCTAAGCCTCTGTGGCGGAAGACCGCTGCCAACATGCTTCTGTAACCTTTGATCGTAGGAGCTGATAGGGATCTTACATTCCTTAGATGTAAAAGGAAGTCAGCTATCTGCGTTACAGAGGTACTGGTTGAGGAAACTGCATTCGCCTTGCACCAGCTTCGGAAGACTTCCCATTTTGACTGGTAGACTTTGAGAGTGGATGTCCTCCTTGCTCTGGCAATCGCTCTGGCTGCCTCCTTCGAAAAGCCTCTAGCTCTTAAGAGTCTTTCGATAGTCTGAAGGCAGTCAGACGAAGAGCGTGGAGGCTTGGGTGTACCTTCTTTACGTGCGGCTGACGCAGAAGGTCCACTCTTAGAGGAAGAGTCCTGGGAACGTCCACTAGCCATTGCAGTACCTCGGTGAACCATTCTCTCGCGGGCCAGAGGGGAGCAACCAACGTCAACCGTGTCCCTTCGTGAGAGGCGAACTTCTGTAGTACCCTGTTGACAATCTTGAACGGAGGGAACGCATACAGGTCTAGATGGGACCAATCCAGAAGAAAGGCATCCACGTGAACTGCTGCTGGGTCTGGAATCGGAGAACAATACATCGGGAGCCTCTTGGTCATCGAGGTAGCGAATAGATCTATGGTGGGCTGACCCCACAGGGCCCATAGTCTGCTGCAAACATTCTTGTGAAGGGTCCACTCTGTGGGGATGACCTGACCCTTCCGGCTGAGGCGATCTGCCATGACATTCATGTCGCCCTGAATGAACCTCGTTACCAGCGAAATCTTTCGATCTTTTGACCAAGTGAGGAGGTCCCTTGCGATCTCGAACAACTTCCTCGAATGAGTCCCTCCTTGCTTGAAGATGTACGCCAAGGCTGTGGTGTTGTCGGAGTTCACCTCCACCACCTTGCTTAGATGGAGGGACTTGAAGTTTATCAAGGCCAGATGAACTGCCAATAGCTCCTTGCAGTTGATGTGAAGTGTTCTTTGCTCCTGATTCCACGTGCCCGAGCATTCCTGTCCGTCCAGTGTCGCACCCCAGCCCGTGTCCGATGCGTCCGAGAAGAGACGGTGGTCGGGGGTCTGAACAGCCAATGGTAGATCTTCCTTGAGAAGAATGCTGTTCTTCCACCACGTCAGTGTAGACCTCATCTCTTCGGAAATAGGCACTGAGACCGCCTCTAGCGTCATGTCCTTTCTCCAGTGAGCAGCTAGATGATACTGAAGGGGGCGGAGGTGGAGTCTCCCTAACTCGATGAACTGGGCCAGCGATGAAAGTGTCCCTGTTAGACTCATCCACTGCCTGACTGAACATCGGTTCCTTCTCAGCATGCTCTGGATGCATTCTAGGGCTTGACTGATCCTGGGGGCTGACGGAAAAGCCCGAAAAGCTCGACTCTGAATCTCCATACCTAGATAGACAATGGTTTGGGATGGGACGAGTTGGGACTTCTCTATATTGACCAGGAGACCCAATTCCTTGGTCAGATCCATAGTCCATCTGAGATTCTCCAGACAGCGACGACTTGACGAAGCTCTTAAAAGCCAGTCGTCCAAATAGAGGGAGGCTCTGATGTCTGCCAAGTGAAGGAATTTGGCAATATTCCTCATCAGTTTGGTAAACACAAGAGGTGCCGTGCTTAGGCCAAAGCACAGGGCTTGGAACTGGTACACGACCTTTCCAAAGACGAACCTTAGGAAAGGTTGGGAGTCTGGATGGACGGGGACATGAAAGTACGCGTCTTTCAGGTCTAACGAGACCATCCAGTCTTCCTTCCTGACCGCTGCTAGGACCGACTTCGTTGTCTCCATTGTGAACGTCTGCTTGGTGACAAAAGCATTGAGAGCACTGACGTCCAGCACCGGTCTCCAACCTCCTGTCTTCTTCGCTACCAGGAAGAGACGGTTGTAGAAGCCCGGGGATTGATGGTCCCGGACTATGACTACCGCTCCCTTTTGTAGCAAGAGCGACACCTCTTGTTGCAACGCTAGCCTCTTGTCCTTCTCCTTGTAGTTGGGAGAGAGGTTGATGGGAGAAGTTGCTAGAGGGGGACTGCGGCAGAACGGAATCCTGTACCCCTCCCTTAGCAACTTCACAGACTGAGCGTCTGCACCTCTGTTCTCCCAAGCCTGCCAGAAGTTCTTGAGCCTGGCTCCCACTGCTGTCTGGAGAGGTATGCAGTCAGATTCTGCCTTTTGAGGACTTGGAACCCTTCTTCGATTTGCCACGATGACTGTCGGCACGGGTACCTCCTCTGCTGGAGGTTCTGCCACGAAAGGGCGGGATGAACCTAGACGCTGGTGTGTCCATCCTAGGTCTAGGCACGGAAGGTAAAGCTTTGGCCTTACGTGCGGAGGACGCCACCAGGTCATGGGTATCCTTCTGGATCAACGAGGCAGCCATCCCCTTGATCAGCTCTTCCGGAAAGAGACACTTGGAAAGCGGAGCAAACAACAACTCCGACTTCTGGCAAGGAGTCATCCCAGCCGACAAGGAGGAGCAAAGATGGTCTCTCTTCTTAAGCACTCCCGACACGTACGAAGCCGCAAGCTCACCAGACCCATCCCGAATAGCTTTGTCCATGCTAGACATGATAAGCATGGCAGAGTCCTTATCCGAAGGGGAAGTCTTTCTGCTTAAAGCTCCCAAACACCAATCGAGGAAGTTGAAGATCTCAAAAGCACGAAAAACTCCCTTCAACAGATGATCCATGTCAGAAAAGGACCAGCAAATCTTAGATCGTCTCATAGCCAGCCTGCGGGGAGAGTCAACCAGACTTGAGAAGTCGCCCTGGGCAGAGGCAGGAACTCCCAAGCCGGGTTCCTCTCCCGTGGCATACCAGACGCTAGATTTGGAAGCAAGCTTGGTAGGCGGAAAGATGAAAGCAGTCTTTCCCAGCTGCTTCTTGGACTGCAACCACTCTCCCATAACCCTCAAAGCTCTCTTGGATGAGCGTGCGAGTACAAGTTTGGTGAAGGCAGGAGCTGCTGACTGCATGCCTAAAGCAAACTCGGAGGGAGGAGAGCGAGGGGTTCTTCTAAGTCGGAGTGCGGATCGTCCAAATGCGCAGCTTCGTCGTCATCAGATACTCCATCATCCGAAAGCTGAGGAGGAAGTGGCAAAGGTGGAGCAGAAAGCTGAACGGCTGAATCCGGTAGCACGAGTGCATGCGTAGCTGCTGCGGATCCAACATCATGCCGCTGCTGGTCAGTCTGCGAGCTGGCAACAACAAAAGCGGAGTGCTGGTGCGTGGGAGGGACTGCCGTGGGTTGCGGAGCATGCCGCATGGGTTGCGGAGCATGCCGCATGGGTTGCGGAGCATGCCGCATTGCGTCAAAACACGGCAGCTCGACAGCACCTTCCCACTGCTGATGCGGTAGCTCACGCATGTCTACGGAGGGTGCAGCATGAACATGCGTCTGGCAGGGTCGACTGCGCATCGGTGGTGGAGCTCTCACAGGTGGAGTGTGGGAGCAGGCAGCCGCAGTATCTGCTGAGCGCACAACCGTGGCAGGTTGTAGGTTAACTGGTGCAGTGTCAACCTTCTCAGCACGATACTCCTGCATGAATGAAGCAAGCTGAGACTGCATAGTCTGCAGCATGGACCACTTAGGGTCTACCGTGGTTGGTGCGGCAACAGACGGAGTAGTTGCCTGCTGCGAAACCACTCTACCTCTCTTGGGAGGTGTGCAGTCTTCGGAAGACTGCGGCGAGTCCGAACTGACCCAGTGGCTACACCTGGGCCGTTGGACTCGCTCGGAAGGGACCTTACGCTTGAGAGGTCGTGAGACCTTGGTCCAACGTTTCTTCCTCGAAACTTCTTCCACAGACGAGGAATGATAGGGCTCATTCGTCTGTTTGTGGATGGGACGATCTCTGACAGATACGTCCGCAACCACTGAGGGTACATCCGTACGCTGATCAAGGCCTGTCGAACCCTTTGGTCCTTCGACATTGCTTCTCCCCTGGGCTTGGGAGCTTGCAAGAGGTCCCGGACTGGGAGGACGACTGGCACGAACAGATGTACCCTCATGCGCAACACTGACACTGACACTTTTCACTTCACTTGCACTCACTACACTTCCCACTGCACTTTGCGCTTTCAACTCTTTGACGTCTGCCAAAAGTTGATTCCGGTCATTAGCTAATGACTCCACTCTGTCACCAAGAGCCTGAATGGCACGCATCATGTCCGCCATGGAGGGTTGAGCACTAGTAGCAGGGTCGGGAGTCACCACTACAGGGGAAGGAGTAGGTTGAGGGGCATGGGGAGAGGAAAAATCAAAAGAGCGAGAAGAACTCCTCCTGATCCTATCCTTCTCTAGCCTACGTGCATTCTTTAGGAATTCGTTAAAATCGAATTCCGAAAGCCCAGCGCATTCCTCACATCGATCTTCCAATTGACAGGATTTACCCCTACAATTGGAACAAACGGTGAGAGGATCTATGGAGGCCTTCGGAAGACGCCTAGAACAAGCCCTAACGCTACACTGCCTGTACTTAGGGACTTGAGAATGGTCAGACATCTTGAATTCTAGAAATAGTCAAGGGGGAAATCCAAAATCTAGCAAAGTTCATTAACAATTAATCCAAATCTAATCAAAAAGCTTGATAAGCTAATGATAAAGGTTCCTGAATAGCGAAGGCTAAAATCTAGAGCGAATACATCACCAAAATCGTGAAAAACAACTCCAGAAACAACAGCGTATCCAAGTAGGTCTTGCCGGTGGCACGACAGAGGAAAAATTGAGTTCTTGTTGACAAGAAGTACCTGAGTACCTACTCGACAGATGGCGCTGTTGTGTACACCCCCACCTGTTTAGCGATCGCTGGCGTATCCCGACCTTAGATTTTTCTGTCGGGCAACAGAGTTGACAGCTACATGATCATCGGGTAAGATTAATATTGAAAAAATGATATTTACAGTAAAAGCTTTTAGAAAATATGTTACAGTATTACAAATATTATTTACCGTATCTATATAAAATCATACAGTACATACTGTACGTAGCAAAGCAGGAAAACAATTTACGTGAGAGAGAGAGAGAGAGAGAGAGAGAGAGAGAGAGAGAGAGAGAGAGAGAGAGAGAGAGATTGTTTTACGTACGTAAATGTAAATTTTAAACAAAAAAAATATGATAGGTTACAACATGTATACTCTTCAGACTTTTAAAACCTTCCCTTTAACTTAATGCAAACAGTACTAAACTAAAACAGGCACAAATATTAAAATGTTAAAATATTAAAGTAAAAAATAAAGATTGTTACTGTACTCACCACGAAAGAAGTTCAAGAAAAACTTGAATGATGATGGCGATGAATTTGCTGCACAGTAGAAATGATGATGATGAAGCTGATGATGTCTTCTACTGTGCAGCCAATGATAGTATTTTACGTCTCTTCAGACGGAGGTGTCTTTTCCTGGGACACCTCTTCAACTTCTTCCTGGGAAACTTCTTCAATTTCTTCCAAAGGCGTACTAGCAGGAGGAACTGGCTCTTTTTTTGCGAGGCTGGAAGAACATTGTGATCGGAAGTTGCTGCCGCTGCTTCTTTTTTCGCTCTAAGAGCATCCTGTAGGGAGTCATGTCTTCATCGATCTTGTTGCAGAATTGCATAGACCGAACCATATCCTCGTCCCACTCTTGCAACATTTCTTTCAACTCCTTCGCATGGTTGCAGACCTTGGCAAGCCGTTCTAAAGTTAAGCCCCTTTCTTTGACATTTTCTTGGGGCTCTTCCTGTGTTTCGCTTTCTTCTTCACTAGCCGATTTCGTCAGGTCTTCTAGGTCTGCGTCAGTTAGCGGCAGGGAATGGCAGTCCAATAACTCGACGTCTTCAGTAGTCATGTCGCCAAACCCGTCACCTCCAATTATCGCAGCCAACTGCAGATTTGCGTATTGCAGAGTGTTGGATTTCAGACGGAGTAAATCCCTTGTCGTCGTAAACAATCTGGGGCCACAACTTCTTCCAGCTCGCATTCACGGTTGCAGGTTTCATTTCTAGCAGTGCCTTCTGAATGTTCTGCAGGCACGTGGCTATGGTGTACTGCCGCCAGTACGCCTTCAAGTTAAAATCTTCATCCTCATCATCTTGGGCAGCATCCACACACGCAACGAGGTCCGCCAAGGTATTCTTCGTGTAGAGGGCCTTGAACGCCCTGATAACCCTTGGTCCATCGGTTGAATTAATGACGTGGTGTTGGGTGGGAGGAACTCAACCTGAATACCCCCATGCGACAGATCAGTTGCGTGTCCACCAGCGTTATCCATAAGGAGAAGGATCTTGAATGGCAAGCCCTTCTCTAAGAGATATTTGCTGACTTATGGGATGAAACACTGGTGGAACCAGTTGGAGGTCAGCATCTTCGTAATCAATGCTTTTGGATTATGCATCCAGTACACAGGAAGGATATTCTTATTCTTATTTTTCAAAGCGCGAGGATTTTTCGACTTGTAAATAAGCCCCGGCTTTAGCAAAAATCCAGCAGCATTGCCACACATCACGAGGGTAACGCGATCCTTGAATGCTTTAAAGCCAGAGGCTTTGGCTTCTTCTTTGAACAGGAAAGTTCGCGACGGCATTCTCTTCCAAAACAAGCCGGTCTCATCCATATTAAACACTTGTTCCGGCTTGTATCCACCTTCGGCGATAATATTCTTGAACGTCTGGTTCACGGAAGTTTCAGCAGCGGCAGTGTCAGAGGAAGCAGCCTCGCCATGTAGAGAAATGCTTTTCAGGGAGAAGCGTTTCTGAAACTTCGCGAACCATCCTTTGCTGGCGAAAAAACGTTGTTTCTGACGCTGGGAATAAGCGGATGTCCCTGGTTGAGGTTCATCTACATCATCATCTTCTTCAGCATCGTCACCATCGTCGTCTTAAGGTTCCTTTGCCGCAAAATTCTCATACAAGCTCAAAGCCTTGGTTCGGATGGTGTTCGTATCCAAAGCTATGTTCTTCTTCCGGCAGTCGGAAATCCAAACTGCTAAAGCACCTTCCATGCGTACGATTGTTTTATTACGTGTGGTAACGACTCGCTTCGCTGATCTGCTAAAGGTGATGGTAGCCGTCTTTCTAATGTTCGCCTCGTCCTTCTTGATATAGCGAACGGTGGATTCGTTGACTCCAAAATGGCGGGCTGCGGCCGCGTAACTTCTACCGTCTTTTAACATATCGAGAAGCGTCACCTTCTCAGCAATCGTCTTCATCTTTCGGTGGCGTTTAGACTCACTACCAGCCTTAGTAGAAGCAGAACGCTTGGGAGGCATTGTACAGTAGGGTTTAACAGAAAGTTCAACTTAAAACAGTCACGCACAGCACAGATTAAAGTTCACAATAACTTAACAACATCTACACAGCGATACGGCGGGAGACAAAGTGACCGCGAATACGTAGATGCTGCGGGTTGGAGATGAGGGCAAAACACCAATCACAGGCTAGATAACAAAACTTGGGTTCTGATTCGTCATCTATCAGCGCTTGAACCAATCACAACCCGTCTTATATGCTACAAAGGTTACCTATTCAAAGTACAAGGTACCCTACGTATACTGTACAGTAATAATAATAATAATAATAATAAATAATGATGATAATAATAATAATAATAATAATAATAATAATAATAATAATTTTAATAACAACAACAACAATAATAATAATAATAACAATAATAATAATACAGCTTTACATACGCTATTTTACGCTTGTTTTGTTGTAGGATATGTCTCTCTCTCTCTCTCTCTCTCTCTCTCTCTCTCTCTCTCTCTCTCCCTCTCTCTCTCTCTCTCTTGTAAGCTTATTCGAGATGTGATTTTTGCAACAAAGAATATTATTGGATGCAGTACTACGTACGTATACATACAAAAGTTTCATGGAAAAGATGCACATCCATTACATTTGTAGTACAGTAGTAGCCATCAGCAGCCTTACACCATTCTAATATGGTATGACTGCATCTGATTTGCGTTTCATGTTTGATTTAATTTTACTACGTACTGTATACAGTACTGAATTATCGTATGATCACATTCTCTTTTCGTTTTTTATTTCTTTCTGTGCTGAATTATATGTCATATGTAATGCAATGAACAATCAGTAAGAGCAGATATTACTAATTACAGTATTAATGGAATTACAGGTAACGAAATATCTTATTTGGGGTCTTCAGATATCGCGGTATTTTCTAAATTTCCGGAAAATCCGCGATATATATATATATATGGGTTATGAAAAAAACCCGCTAAGTGGTGAATCCGCGATGGTCGAACCGCGAAGTAGCGAGGGCTCACTGTATAGGGCTTCGATGTCAGAGCCCTATGTAGGAGGGAGTCCTGATTGGACTTCCTCTACCTCTCAGCGGCCTGCTCCACGTCCCTAGGCTCAAACAAGTTCTTTCCTATCACGGAAGAATATCTAAGCCTGCTGATCTCGGTGTTAGGGACCTTTTGATGGAACCTCTCAGACACCGCATCTCGACGTTTCAAGATGGTGTTAGCCCACAAGTTCGAGACTTGGTACTTTCTTTGGATAAATCCTCCAATCGTATCAGGATACCTAAGATCCCTAGCCATTTATCCAGCCACAGAGTGGCCTGCATGGAACACTTCGCCACTTTCTCCTGGCTAAGGATCTCTGTTGCCGAGAACGAGATCTGCCGGTTGGAGAGCCTCTAAAGAGGGACTCCCCTGGTGAGCTCTTCCAACGAATGGTGAAGGGGAAGAGCCAAACAAGTTTCCTCTAAGATGACGAAGTACCTCCTCTGTTGGACACAAGGAGGTGGGAGGAGCTTGTTGCCGGCGCTGGATCGGCTGGAGGAGGCAAGCTCGGAGAGCTGGACTTCGATCTTGTCCCTGGCACTCTTGACCCCTGGGGACTAGGGCAAAGCCGCACTGGCCTTCAAGGGTTTTTGAGTCCCAAAGACTTGGTCCAAGACCGTGTCTTTGCCCTCACGAGGAGGAATCTCAGGGTCAACAAACCCGTTAAGATTCCTCATAAGGGTCAGAACCTGCCAGAACGCGTGTTCTGACTCCTGCGGCTCTCCTACTGAAGGACTAGCAGCAAAGTCTCCTGTCCCCAAAGGCTCTTCTTGGGGGTACTCGCAGACGTTCTACGAGTGACTGGCTGGCTCCGGTCTAAGTCTTGATGAAGACTTTGGTACAGTCTTGGAGTCCTTCGACTCCCTCCTGGGAGGGATGCAAGACTCCAATAACGACGGGGGTAGGCTCTTCTCCGCCCCTACCCGAGAAGACTTTCCAGCGCGAGGTGGGGTTTCCTTCATTGGTGCAATGAGGGAACGCCTCACCTCACGTAACTCCCCGAGGACGGGAAGTCTTCGTCTGAAGGGGAGGGAGAAAAAGTCTGGGGGGGGGGTGAGGAGGCCTGCCTCAAAAACTTACGAGGAGTCAGCTTTGCCCTCAGAGAAGTTACCACGTTTGAAACTCCTCTTTTCCTCTTCAGGGGAGTAGAAGCTGCCAAGGATTTGTGGTCCAGGTCAGGGAGAACAGGCTTAAACGCCTGCACGACCGCTCTGACCAGTGTCCCAAACCAAAGCTGCTGGCTGACGGCTGCGCTGTCAGATACTTCCCTTGGAGGGAAAGGGATCGACCGATCCCTGGGAGGAGTTACCAAAGTGGGGTTCGCCTGAAAAGATGATGATGGAGAAGAAATGTCCCTGGACCTTTTTGGAACCTTCCCCCCAGCCGGCGATCGTGCTATCCTGCACTTGGGGGGGGGGGGGGCAATGACGACCTTACTGTGCGTTGTCCTGCAGCCTCGCGCGTGTGAGGGTATTGACGATCACGCTGGGGAGTGCGCTGGGGAGTGCGCTGGGGAGCGCGCTGGGGAGTGCGCTGGGGGGCGCGCTGGGGAGTGCGCTGGGGAGTGCGCTGGGGAGCGCGCTGGGGAGTGCGCTGGGGAGCGCGCTGGGGAGTGCGCTGGGGAGTGCGCTGGGGAATAACCGGGGTCGCGTGCGGGAGACTGTTGGCGCGTGTGCGTGGGCGATGGCGAGGGTGCGCGCGTAGGAGCGCGTGCTGGAGACAGCAGAGAGTGCGCAGAAGGAAGATTGCGCGCTTGCGCGCGCGGGGGCGCGCAGGATCAGGATGAAGAGCCCGTGTGGGCGATGATACCGTAGGGCGCGCGTGCAGGAGACACATCTCTGGCGCGCATGTATGCGCACATAAGGCTGGAGAGATCAGTGTGGGCACGCAGGGCGCGCTCGCGTATCCTCGTGGGTACAAGTGGGAGACTGCGCGCGAATGCATGCTGGCGATGGATGGCGCGCAGGTGGAGACTGACGGTGCGTTGGCGAGCGCTGACGAGCAAGGGAAGCATTCAACTTCCCTACTGCGCCCAAATCAGAAGATCGTGGGCGCGCAGGAGATAGTTGGCGCGCGGGCCAGCACTGCCGCGCAGGAGAACGCTGCCACGCTGGCGCGCAGGAGAACGATGGCGCACATGGCGCGCAGTGGCGCGCAAGCGATCAGGGGAGCGCTGGCGTGCAGGGGAGCGCTGGCGTGCAGGTGAGCGCAGGCACACTTTAGCAAGAGCAACCGCCAACGGTGAGCGCTGATGCACTATCTCAGGATCGTCGGCAGCAGATGAGCGCTTGCGCGTAGGTGACTGCTGGGGCGCAGGTGAGCATGGCACGTAAGGGAAGTATGCGCAATCTTGCGCATACGCCCTTGTTGCCCCAAAAGGGACCGTTGCCTGTCTCACAAAAACAGGATGACTAGACGCCCACAGCGCATTAGCAGCCAGGAACGGCGACGTCAGGTCAGTAGGTCAGCGGGTCTGACGCGTGGAAGGTCGACGTGTCCTTTGTAAGGACGACCTTCCACCGAAGTGGATCGCGAACGATCCGCAGAGAGGTCCAGGGTTGTAGCAGGAACAGTCGGAGAACGATGACGAAGCTCCTCTGTGGCGGACTGCGGTGATGACGATGAACCGAAGAGGCGCCTCCTCACACCCTTGTGAGGTGAAGGAAGACGAGCTATACGCCGTATGCGCCCTCTGGGGGCCGTTGGGTCAGCGAGCTGACCATCAGCAGTCCTCCGAAGAAGAGTCTCTGTGAGTGAACTCCCCCGAGAGGGAGAATCACCGGCAGGAGAGACTGTTGGACTTAGTTCCTCCCTCGAAGGTTGAGCAGAGGGAGAAACTAAGCCTTCAGCTACAACAGGATGATCAGGTGCAGAGGTCGGAGATACCGCATCGGAAGCCTCTGCCACCACAACGTCGAAGATAAACAGAGGATCAACCTCAGCCAAAGGCGGCGATTGTTTGACAGCGGCACCCAACCGGATCATGTCAAACAAGGCTTCCTTGGAGGGCGAACCCTCGACCCCCAAGGAAGGCCAAAGCTGAAACAAATCATTAGTGTTTACATTAATATTTAAATCCTCCTCTGGGGGAGGAGGAGTAGTTCCCTCGCTATGGGAGGCAACGCCCTCACCCGAACCCCGAGGTCAGGAAACAGAACTATGGCCTACGCTACCACTCGACAGTTTCTCGAAAGAAGCCAATCAAGCGGGAGCTTCGGAGGAGGTTTGGGCAACGGAAGAAGAGTCCTTGGGATTTTCTCTTTTCAAAGAAACCTTCGAAGGAGAAATATCCCGCTTGGACTTCTTACGTCGCCGAGAAAACCTCTCCCACTGGGAGGTAGACCACTCCCTACACTCACCACACTTATTAGTTCCATCACACCGCTGGCAAATACAATAAGGACAAAGGGGGCTAGGGTCCGTATCGACCGCCGACAAATACAATAAGGACAAAGGGTGTTAGGGTCCGTATCGACCGCCAACATAAACGTACCACAAGGGCGGTCGGGTAATCCAGGACACTTGCGCATGATAGCAGAGGCCAACATCAAACACACCTGCAGAAGAAAAAGCAAAAAGCATTAATGGCTGTCAGAGGCGCGAGGGTGAGAGCAGACACGTCCGACTACCACCCGAGCCGAAAGCAAAGTGAGCTCAAACACAGGTGTGTGTGAGGGGGGGGTAGCAAGCTACTCTCCCTACCCCCGCTAACTAGCGGTGGGATAGTAAACCCTCGTTAAAATTCTAATGGCTCGTCATTTCAGCTACGCCGAAAGTAATAACCCCCTACTAAATAGCGTGGTTTGTATGTCAGTTACGGAACAAATGAAGGTTATGTTACTTGGCAGGTAGGTGGGGCACCCCCTACATGAAAGGTGGGTGGAGCCTACCCACTGTCCGCCAACTACTACTACTACTACTATCAGCTTGTTAATGTTTAAAAGGCCATTCCAGCCTCATTGAGGTCATACTCCTATTAAAAGTCAAAGTAAATCAATGTTAGGTAGCAAAGCCCTGTACTGTAATGAGAAAGAAGCTGTTATTAAACATAAGATGAGACTTCCAGAACTTATCAGCTCAACTGGGATTCTACCAACCTTGTTTGAGTATATAATATACACATGCTTATACCTTAAATAATAACTCCATGATTTCACTGATCACAAAATGAAGACTGACAAGAAGCAAATAAGAAAGCGTTAGAAGCTGAGTCTATCTTAATGATGATCACTGTCACAGCAACATGATGGCTGCTCAGGCTCAGCTCACTGACCTATTTGAAAACCTATGACAGCAAAAAAGAGGCTGCAATGCAGAGCTAATATAGCCACCAATGATCCCACAAAAGCCTTTATTTCAAAGAGGGTCATCTGATGCATCACAGCTTAAAAGATGTGCATGTAAAAAACTATATTCTATTTATGTATGCAATGATATATGAGAACATACAGTAAACCACTTACTGATTTATCTATAGAGAAGCTAGCAATCTCTCCTGGTAACATAGTACGAATACATGCTTCCCATATTTCAAGTTTAAACTTTTTACCCAATAGCAGCTCTACTGGACTTTTCCATTTCTTGCTGTCATCAATAACTTTAGGTGACTCTTCAACAGTTTCTGTCTTCACATGAAATGTAACCTGCAAAACATGATAATTATCTATTAAAGATGTGTAACCTGGGACTGTCAATTGCACAGATAAAAATAAAATATGGGTAATCAGTCAAGACTACTGTATCTATAAATATTGCCTTCTTCCTAAGAATATAAAGTAAATGACTGACAGTAACTAAGGGAAATTGTATTCCCTCAGCTACATTTTTATTCTTATTACAGTTCTACAAAAAGTAATACTACTCTAGAAATGACAGATCATTCATAATAATGCAAACAGTACAATGTGGTATAGTATACTGTATAAGCAACTTGAATGATTGTTAAACATATCAAAAACTTAAAAATACTGTACAAGTTTTATATTATTTGTATTTTTCCTAGCTATACAAGCATAAGTTATTTATATGGAGTTAATTCTGGTTTAATTTTCTACGGCCAGGCAATAAAAAAATACATTGGTCGATTACGTCATGTTACGATGCTAGGCAACTGCAGTACACGATGTGCCCCGCTTGTATCAAGCGTGTATTCACAACACTCTTCTGGTCAAAGACTTACGGGGTGGATGAGACCAGACCTTCGGTGAATCACTCAAGTTTGTAAAGCTAGAAATAGTACAAATTATATAGTATAAAGGTTGTAGTTTATTCCTAAGCAGATACAAACTTTCGAGACATTTATATGGGGAGATTTTCTTAGGTGGGAGCAAGTCTTCGTGAAGGTAAGAGGTCTGCCTCTTTCTTCTACATGTACTAAAGTAATAGCAAGAGATCAAAGTAAATCATTTGTCAACAATGCAGGGCCTTCTTCTACAATCAAGAGAGCTTTGCCAAGGTGAAGTGATATGAACATAAAGTGGCTTGTACAGCTCTGTTTGGGTCTTCTCAACTAGAGCTATTCCCTGAATCCTTGCCGGATTTTTCAGGATTTTTTTTGTCTTCTGAGTCTGAAGATTCTGTCTCTAGTCTGCATCAGAGAATGTCGTTAATCAGCAAATACCAACTGTTATGGGAGATCATCAAATGGTTGAAAGGCACCCAGCTTGCACTTGGAGTGTCACCAGCTTAGCCTATCTTCAGTGCTGCGAGAGATTAATATTGCTCGCCAGTAGATTGTTGAATCACAGCGTATGTCCCAAACCACAATTTTGGGACTCAGAAGAACTACAAATCTCCCATTGAATGAAGTATAGAAGTTTCTTTCTTTACCTGAAGTTTTGAGTATATCAATCACTATTTGTTATTTTGGATTCCAACATTGGAATAGTTGAAGGCTGAGGAATGAGACATCTTATGTGAGGAAAACTGAAGTAAGTCAGGGTTGGTGTAACTGACAAAATATGTATATTTCCCATAACCATGACTAAGTTTGCTTAGGTCACAAATTTTAAATGTATTTTAATAGAGTCCTAAATCAATAAGTTTTGTTTCCAGTAAAATTGTTTTTGAACTATTATGAATATACAGTAATACCTTAGGATACAAAAGTTTCTGCATTTGAAAAAAATCACACACGATGATGTCTGGACACCTGCTTAGATCATCCGCAGGGGTCTACCAGGCAAAGTGGCGAGTTTCTGTGGTTGGAGTTGCGAAGGGGTATCTCTCCACTCGATACCGCTATTCCAGCAATAGCGGAGTTCTTCGTATATTTGCAGGAAGAATGCGCCTTTCAGTCTCAGCAATAAAAGGCTATCGCTCAGCCTTTAGTCAAGGCTTCAGGCTCAAAGGAGTGGATATTTCTCCCCTGCTGGAACTTTCCCTACTCAGACGAAGATATGATCTTACCTGCCTTCAGTCGGAAGTGAGACCACCTCCATGGAATGTGGTTTGAGTTCTCAGGCCCATTAAGGAACCTCCCTACGAACCATTGTGCCACCTAACTGGGAAGGCGGTGTTTCTACTAGCTTTGGCATTGGCCAAACGAGTCAGTGAACTTCATGGTCTCTCGTTGACATCGCCCATGCTAGGGGATGAGGGGAGGTAATGTTCATATTCGTCTCTGAGTTTGTGGCTAAGACACAGAATCCGGGAGTGCTGGACCCTCGATTCGACTCTTTCCGGATTTTGAGTCTTCGTTCTGTAACAGATGACCCAGACCTTCCCCTACTGTGTCCAGTAAGGAGTCTGAGGTTATATCCCAAAGAACGGCTGCATTTGTTCCCCAATGCAAGCTTTGTTTGTGAGCACTGGGAGAACAAAGAGGAGGGTCACCAAGAATACCTTCTCGGCATGGATTCGTAGGGCGATCCATCTGTCCCTGAATCCTGACCCTCCTCAGTCATGTCGCCTTAGAGCGCATGATGTCATGGGCGTAGCTACGTCCCTGGCCTTCAAGAAGAACTTCTCAGTGACGCAGGTTCTACAAGCAGGAGTGTGAAAGCGTCAGACAACCTTCACAGCTCACTACCTACAACACGTGACTCACAGGAGGCTCGATACGTTTTCTATCGGCTCTGTGGTGGCTGCACAACATCACAAATTTTAAGTAATATGATATTTTGATTATAAAATAAATTTTTGAATATACTTACCCGGTGAATATATATAGCTGCAACTCTGTTGCTCGACAGACAAAAAACAGTAAAAACTCGCCAGCGATCGCTATACAAGTTGTGGGTGTGCCCATCAGCGCCATCTGTCGGCCAGATACCATACTCGATGTAAACAAAGACTCAATTTCTTCTCATCCCACTGCATCTCTATTGGGAAGGAAGGGAGGGTCGTTTAATTTATATATTCACCGGGTAAGTATATTCAAAAATTTATTTATAATTAAAATATAATTTTTAAATATTTAACTTAGCCGGTGAATATATATAGCTGATTCACACCCAGGGTGGTGGGTAGAGACCAGTTAAATATGTTTACATCGTATAAGCTAAGAGTTTTTATTTCATTTTAGAAGTTATCAAAATAACAAAAAAAAAAAATAAATAGGTACCTGGTAAGGAAGTCGACTTAGACGATTACTCTGCCTTGTAAGTACGTCTTCCTTACGGAGCCTCGCGATCCTCTTAGGATGCTGGCAGACCCCTAGGAGCTGAAGTATCAAGGGTTGCAACCCATACAACAGGACCTCATCAAACCCCTAATCTGGGCGCTCTCAAGAAATGACTTTGACCACCCGCCAAATCAACCAGGATGCGAAAGGCTTCTTAGCCTTCCGGACAACCCATAAAAAACAACATTAAAAACATTTCAAGAGACAGATTAAAAGGATATGGAATTAGGGAATTGTAGTGGTTGAGCCCTCACCCACTACTGAACTCGCTGTTACGAATGGTCCCAGTGTGTAGCAGTTCTCGTAAAGAGACTGGACATCTTTCAAGTAAAATGACGCGAACACTGACTTGCTTCTCCAATAGGTTACGTCCATTATACTTTGCAGAGATCTATTTTGCTTAAAGGCCACGGAAGTTGTTAAAGCTCTAACTTCGTGCGTCTTCACCTTAAGCAAAGCTCGGTCTTCCTCACTCAGATGTGAATGAGCTTCTCGTATTAACAATCTGATAAAGTATGACAAAGCATTCTTTGACATAGGCAAGGATGGTTTCTTAACTGAACACCATAAAGCTTCAGATTGGCCTCGTAAAGGTTTAGTACGATCTAAATAGAACTTAAGAGCTCTAACAGGGCATAAGACTCTTTCTAGTTCATTGCCTACGATCTCCGATAAGCTGGGAATATCGAAAGATCTAGGCCAAGGCCGAGAAGGTAGTTCATTTTTGGCTAGAAAACCAAGCTGCAGCGAACAAGTAGCTTTTTCCGACGAAAATCCGATGTTCTTGCTGAAGGCATGAATCTCACTGACTCTTTTAGCCGAGGCTAAGTATACCAGGAAAAGAGTCTTAAGAGTGGGATCTTTCAGGGAGGCTGACTGTAAAGGCTCAAACCTGTCTGAGATGAAGAATCTTAGTACCACGTCTAAATTCCACCCAGGAGTAGCCAAACGACGCTCCTTAGTGGTCTCAAAAGACTTAAGGAGGTCTTGTAGATCTTTATTGTTGGAAAGATCTAAGCCTCTATGCCGGAAGACCGATGCCAACATGCTTCTGTAGCCCTTGATAGTGGGAGCTGAAAGGGATCGTCCTTTTCTCAGGTATAAGAGAAAATCAGCTATTTGGGCTACAGAGGTACTGGTCGAGGATACAGAAACTGACTTGCACCAGTCTCGGAAGACTTCCCACTTCGATTGGTAGACTCTAATGGTAGACGCTCTCCTTGCTCTTGCAATCGCACTGGCTGCCTCCTTCAAAAAGCCTCTAGCTCTCGAGAGTCTTTCGATAGTCTGAAGGCAGTCAGACGAAGAGCGTGGAGGCTTTGGTGTACCTTCTTTACGTGTGGCTGACGTAGAAGGTCTACTCTTAGAGGAAGACTTCTGGGAACGTCTACTAACCATTGAAGTACCTCGGTGAACCATTCTCTCGCGGGCCAGAGGGGAGCAACTAACGTCAACCTTGTCCCTTCGTGAGAGGCGAACTTCTGCAGTACCTTGTTGACAATCTTGAACGGTGGGAATGCGTAGAGATCCAGATGTGACCAATCTAGGAGGAAGGCATCTATATGTATTGCTGCTGGGTCCGGGACTGGGGAGCAATAGATTGGAAGCCTCTTTGTCACCGAGGTTTCAAAGAGATCTATGGTTGGTTGACCCCAAGTGGCCCAAAGTCTCTTGCACACATCCTTGTGGAGGGTTCATTCGGTTGGAATTACTTGCCCTTTCCGACTGAGACAATCTGCTATGACGTTCAAGTCGCCCTGGATGAACCTCGTTACTAGGGAGATGTCTTGACCTTTTGACCAGATGAGCAGGTCCCTTGCGATCTCGTACGTCAGTGAGTGGGTACCTCCTTGTTTGGAGATGTACGCCAAGGCCGTGGTGTTGTCCGAGTTTACTTCCACCACTTTGCCTCGAAGGAGATACTCGAAGCTTTTCAAGGCCAGATGAACTGCCAACAGCTCCTTGCAGTTGATATGCATGCTCCTCTGACTCGAGTTCCACAGTCCTGAGCATTCCCGACCGTCCAGCGTCGCGCCCCAGCCCAAGTCCGATGCGTCCCAGAAGAGAACGTGGTTGGGAGTCTGAACAGCCAGGGGAAGACCCTCTCTTAGGTTGATATTGTCCTTCCACCAAGTCAGACAAGACTTTATCTTTCCGGAAATCGGGATTGAGACCGCCTCTAGCGTCTTGTCCTTTTTCCAGTGAAAAGCCAGATGGAATTGAAGAGGACGGAGGTGTAGTCTTCCAAGTGATACAAATTGTTCCAGGGATGACAGCGTCGCTACCAGACTCATCCACAGTCTGACTGAGCAGCGTTCTTTCTTCAGCATCTTCTGGATGGATAGCAGGGCTTGATCTATTCTGGGGGCCGACGGAAAAGCCCGAAAAGCTAGACTGTGAATCTCCATCCCTAAATACAGAATAGTTTGGGATGGGACCAGCTGCGACTTTTCCAAATTGACTAGGAGTCCCAATTCCTTGGTCAGATCTAGAGTCCACTTGAGATCCTTCAGACAGCGACGACTGGAAGAGGCTCTGAGAAGCCAGTCGTCCAAATAAAGGGAGGCTCGGATGTCCGATAAGTGGAGGAATTTGGCCACATTCCTCATCAGCCTCGTAAATACGAGAGGAGCTGTGCTTAGGCCAAAGCACAGGGCCCGAAACTGGTAAACCAAATCTTCGAAGACGAATCTCAGAAAAGGTTGGGAGTCTGAGTGAATGGGGATGTGGAAGTAGGCGTCCCTTAGGTCTAGCGAGACCATCCAGTCTTCCTTTCTGACCGCTGCTAAGACTGACTTTGTGGTCTCCATGGAGAACTTCGTCTTTGTGACAAAGACATTCAGAGCACTGACGTCTAGCACCGGTCTCCAACCTCCTGTCTTCTTTGAAACTAGGAAGAGACGGTTGTAAAATCCCGGTGATCGAAGGTCCGAGACTTTGACCACCGCTCCCTTCTCTAGCAAAAGAGACACTTCCAGTTTCAGGGCTTGTCTCTTTTCTTACTCTCTGTACCTGGGAGAGAGATCGATGGGGGACGTCGCTAGAGGGGGTTTGCGTACAAAAGGGATTTTGTACCCCTCTCTGAGTAACTTCACAGATTGTTGATCTGCGCCTCTCTTCTCCCAGGCTTGCCAGAAGTTCTTGAGTCTGGCTCCTACTGCTGTCTGAAGTTGTGGGCAGTCAGACTCTGCCCTTAGAGGACTTGGGTCCTTTCCTCTTCCCTCGCTTCCCTTCGGCACGAGCACCTCCTCTGCTGGAGGCTCTGCCACGAAAGGGCGGAATAAAACGAGACGCTGGAGTGTCTATCCTCGGTCTAGCAGACAATGTAGGCAAAGGGGGAGCTTTGCGAGCCGAGGACGCAACTAGATCGTGGGTGTCCTTCTGAACTAAAGATAAGGCAATTTCCTTTACCAAGACTTCAGGAAACAGGCACTTGGAAAGGGGAGCAAAGAGTAGCTCAGATCTTTGGCATGGCGTTACTCCAGCAGACAGGAAAGAACAGAGAGACTCTCGCTTCTTCAGGACTCCGGACGTGAATGAGGCGGCTAGCTCGTTGGACCTATCACGTACGGCCTTGTCCATGCAGGTCATAATGAGCAAGGAAACATCCTTATCTGCAGAAGAGATTTTCCTGCTCAGGGCTCCTAAGCACCAGTCTAAGAAGTTAAAGACTTCGAAAGCCCTAAATATCCCTTTAAGAAGGTGGTCCAGGTCCGATGGTGACCAACAAATCTTCGAGCGTCTCATGGCAAGGCGGCGGGGAGAGTCTACAAGACTTGAGAAGTCGCCCTGGGCAGAGGCAGGAACTCCCAAGCCGAGAACTTCTCCCGTGGCATACCAGACGCTCGATCTAGAAGAGAGTTTAGATGGGGGAAAGGCAAATGCTGTCTTCCCTAAACTCTTCTTAGACTCTAACCAGTCTCCCAACAGCCGCAAAGCTCTCTTGGATGAGCGAGAGAGAACGAGTTTAGTAAAGGCGGGTGCGGTAGCAGGCACGCCTAATACAAACTCTGACGGCGGCGAACGAGGAGCCACAGAAACAAAGTGGTCAGGGAACAACTCCTTGAATACAGCCATGACTTTTCTAAAGTCCAATGATGGTTGAGTTGCCTTAGGCTCGTCCAGTTCTGAAGGTTGATCGTCTTGTGGTTCAGCAACGTCCTCATCTGATAGTTCCTCATCCGAAAACTGATGAGGAAACGGCAACGGAGTGGGCAACGTCTGGCTCGCTGAGTCCGGTCGCACTGGTGCATGCGTGACGGAGCCGGACGCAGCGTCATGGAACTGCTGCACAGTCTGTGAACTGTCAACAACCATGGGTGCGCGAGGACGCACAGCGTCCACCCGAGACTGTTTAGACCGTCTGGGTTGTGCAGTCAACACCATACCAGGTTGCGGAGGTTGACGCACCGCGTCAAAACAAGTCACCTCTGATGGTTGCTGAACGTCCTGAACGTCAACAACCACCTCCGTGCGTCGCCTAACGTCAACGTGCGGCTGGCAACCCACACTGGGTCGCATCGGTGGAGGTACCACCCCAACTGGTAGACGCGAGAAAGTTACCTCAGCGTCAACAGGACGCACAACAGACCGCTTGGATGGTTGTTGGCCAGAAGGTTCAGCAGCAACCTTCTCCGCATTAAAGTCCTCCATCAAGGACGCAAGCTTGGACTGCATGTCCTGCAGCAACACCCATTTAGGGTCAACGGGAGCAGGTGCGGCAACAGACGGGGTGAGCGACTGAGGCGGTACCGCTTTGCCTCTCTTAGACGGCGAGCAGTCATCAGATGAGGGCAACGAGTCCGAACTGACCCAGTGGCTACAACCGGGACGTTGGACTTGTCCTGAAGGGACCGACTTACGTTTCAAAGGTCGTGAGACCTTGGTCCAAAGTTTCTTACGAGAAACACCTTCGGACGACGAGGTAAATACGGGCTCTCTCGTCTTACGTAGGTAGGGGCGATCTTGGGGAGATACGCCTGATACCATGGAGGGAACGTATGTTCGCTGATCAAGGCCTCTCGAACCCATGTGTCGTACGACATTGCTTCTCCCCTGGGCTTGGGAGCTTGCAAGAGGTCCCGGACTAGGAGGACGACAGGCACGAACAGACGAACCCTCAAGCGCAACACTGTTCACAACACCTTGAGAAACACTAGGCACTTTATCACTTCCCGCGGCACTTTGGCACTTTAGTTCCTTAACATCCGCCATGAGTTGATTGCGGTCACTTGCAAGGGACTCAACTCTCTCCCCCAAGGCATGGATAGCACGCATCATGTCAGCCATCGATGGTTCCTGAGTGCTAGGGAGGGGGGTTAGGAACAACCACTACAGGGGAAGGAATAGGTTGAGGGGCATGAGGAGAGGAAAAATCTACCGACCTAGAAGAACTTCTCCTTACCCTATCTCTCTCTAGTCTGCGTGTATACTTCTCAAATTCGATAAAATCAAATTCCGAAAGGCCCACGCATTCCTCACACCGATCTTCCAATTGACAGGTTTTACCGCGACAATTGGAACAAACAGTGTGAGGGTCGAGAGAAGCCTTTGGAAGACGCCTAGAACAGTCCCTAGCATTGCATTTTCTAAACTTGGGAACTTGTGAAAGGTCAGCCATTTTGAATTGGTCAAGGGAAAAAGCCAAAAAACGATCTAAGTCATCAACAATGAATCCGATACAAAAAAGAGTTCAAGGATTTATTTGAAGAAAAACCCTGCACTGCGAAAGCTCAAAACCAAATTAAAGTACTTCACCAAATATGATGGAAAAAAACTCCAGGTTTCAACAGCGAGTAAAGTACGTCTTGTCGACACGTCGACAGAGAAGAAATTGAGTCTTTGTTTACATCGAGTATGGTATCTGGCCGACAGTTGGCGCTGATGGGCACACCCGCAACCTGTATAGCGATCGCTGGCGAGTTTTTACTGTTTTTTGTCTGTCAAGCAACAGAGTTGCAGCTATATATATTCACCGGCTAAGTTAAATATTTAAAAATGTTATTTTGATAATAAAATAAATTTTTGAATATACTTACCCGGTGATTATATAGCTGCAACTCTACGGTAAAAACTCGCCAGCGATCGCTACACAGGTTGCGGGTGTGCCCAACAGCGCCATCTGTCGTCCAGATACCCAGTACTCAATGTAAACAAGGACTCAATTTTCTCCTCGTCCCACTGCGTCTCTATTGGGGAGGAAGGGAGGGTCCTTTAATTTATAATCACCGGGTAAGTATATTCAAAAATTTACTTTATTATCAAAATAACATTTTTCAATATTTAACTTAGCCGGTGATTATATAGCTGATTCACACCCAGGGGGGTGGGTAGAGACCAGCAATATATGTTTACACTTTTATGAGCTAAGAGTTTTTATTTCATTTTAGAAGTTATCAAAATAACAAAAACAAAATAAATAGGTACCTGGTAAGGAAGTCGACTTGAACAATTACTCTGCCTTTTAAGTACGTCTTCCTTACGGAGCCTCGTGATCCTCTTAGGATGCTGATCGACCCCTAGGATCTGAAGTATCAAGGGTTGCAACCCATACAACAGGACCTCATCAAAACCCCTAATCTAGGCGCTCTCAAGAAATGACTTTGACCACCCGCCAAATCAACCAGGATGCGAAAGGCTTCTTAGCCTTCCGGACAACCCAAAAAACAACAATAAAAACATTTCAAGAGAAAGATTAAAAGTGTATGGAATTAGGGAATTGTAGTGGTTGAGCCCTCACCCACTACTGCACTCGCTGCTACGAATGGTCCCAGTGTGTAGCAGTTCTTGTAAAGAGACTGGACATCTTTCAAGTAAAATGACGCGAACACTGACTTGCTTCTCCAATAGGTTGCGTCCATTATACTTTGCAGAGATATATTTTGCTTAAAGGCCACGGAAGTTGCTACAGCTCTAACTTCGTGCGTCTTCACCTTAAGCAAAGTTCGGTCTTCCTCACTCAGATGTGAATGAGCTTCTCGTATTAACAATCTGATAAAGTCTGACCAAGCATTCTTTGACAAAGGCAAGGATGGTTTCTTAACTGAACACCATAAAGCTTCAGATTGGCCTTGTAAAGGTTTAGTACGCTTTAAATAGAACTTAAGAGCTCTAACAGGGCATAAGACTCTTTCTAGTTCATTGCCTACGATCTCCGATAAGCTGGGGATATCAAAAGATTTAGGCCAAGGCCGAGAAGGCAGCTCATTTTTGGCTAGAAAACCAAGTTGTAGCGAACAAGTGGCTTTTTCTGACGAAAATCCGATGTTCTTGCTGAAGGCATGAATCTCACTGACTCTTTTAGCCGAGGCTAAGCATACCAGGAAAAGAGTCTTATGAGTGAGATCTTTCAGGGAGGCTGATTGTAACGGCTCCAACCTATCTGACATGAAGAATCTTAGTACCACGTCTAAATTCCATCCAGGGGTAGCCAAACGACGCTCCTTGGTGGTCTCAAAAGACTTAAGGAGGTCTTGCAGATCTTTATGTTTGGAAAGATCTCAGCCTCTATGCCGGAAGACCGATGCCAACATGCTTCTGTAGCCCTTGATAGTGGGAGCTGAAAGGGATCGTCCTTTTCTCAGGTATAAGAGAAAAACAGCTATTTGAGCTACAGAGGTACTGGTCGAGGATACAGAAACTGACTTGCACCAGTCTCGGAAGACTTCCCACTTCGATTGGTAGACTCTAATGGAAGAAGCTCTCCTTGCTCTAGCAATCGCACTGGCTGCTTCCTTCGAAAAGCCTCTAGCTCTCGAGAGTCTTTCGATAGTCTGAAGGCAGTCAGACGAAGAGCGTGGAGGCTTTGGAGTACCTTCTTTACGTGTGGCTGACGTAGAAGGTCTACCCTTAGAGGAAGACTACTGGGAACGTCTACTAACCATCGAAGTATCTCGGTGAACCATTCTCTCGCGGGCCAGAGGGAAGCAACTAACGTCAACCTTGTCCCTTCGTGAGAGGCGAACTTCTGCAGTACCTTGTTGACAATCTTGAACGGTGGGAATGCGTAGAGATCCAGATGTGACCAATCTAGGAGGAAAGCATCTATATGTATTGCTGCTGGGTCCGGGACTGGAGAGCAATAGATTGGAAGCCTCTTGGTCACCGAGGTTGCAAAGAGATCTATGGATGGTTTTACCCCAAGTGGCCCAAAGTCTCTTGCACACATCCTTGTGGAGGGTCCATTCGGTTGGAATTACTTGTCCTTTCCGACTGAGACAATCAGCTATGACGTTCAAGTCGCCTTGGATGAACCTCGTTACTAGGGAGATGTCTTGCCTTTTGACCAGATGAGCAGGTCCCTTGCGATCTCGTACAACGTCAGTGAGTGGGTACCTCCTTGTTTGGAGATGTACGCCAAGGCCGTGGTGATGTCCGAGTTAACTTCCACCACTTTGCCTCGAAGGAGAGACTTGAAGCTTTTCAAGGCCAGATGTACTGCCAACAGCTCCTTGCAGTTGATATGCATGCTCCTCTGACTCGAGTTCCACAGTCCTGAGCATTTCCGACCGTCTAGTGTCGCGCCCCAGCCCACGTCCGATGCGTCCGAGAAGAGAACGTGGTTGGGAGTCTGAACAGCCAGGGGAAGAGATCCTCTCTTAGGTTGATATTGTCCTTCCACCAAGTCAGACAAGACTTTATCTTTTCGGAAACCGGGATCGAGACCGCTTCTAGCGTCTTGTCCTTTTTCCAGTGAAAAGCTAGATGGTATTGAAGAGGACAGAGGTGTAGTCTTCCTAGTGACACAAATTGTTCCACGGATGACAGCGTCCCTACCAGACTCATCCACAGCCTGACTGAGCAGCGTTCCTTCTTCAGCATCTTCTGGATGGATAGCAGGGCTTGATCTATTCTGGGGGCTGATCGTCTTGTTGTTCAGCAACGTCCTCATCAGAGGGTTCCTCATCCGAAAACTGATGAGGAAACGGCAACGGAGTGGGCAACGTCTGGCTCGCTGAGTCCGGTCGCACTGGTGGATGCGTGACGGAGCCGGACGCAACATCATGGAACTGCTGCACAGTCTGTGAACTGTCAACAACCATGGGTGCGCGAGGAAGCACAGCGTCAACCCGAGACTGTCTAGACCGTCTGGGTTGTGCATTCAACACCCTACCGGGTTGCTGAGGTTGACGCACTGCGTCAAAACAAGTCACCTCTGCTGGTTGTTGAACGTCCTGAACGTCAACAACCACCTCCGAGCGTCGCTTAACGTCAACGTGCGGCTGGCAACCCACACTGGGTCGCATCGGTGGAGGAACCACCTCAACTGGCAGACGCGAGTAGGTTACCTCAGCGTCAACAGGGCGCACAACCGACTGGTTGGAAGGTTGTTGGCCAGAAGGTTCGGTAGCAACCTTCTCCGCATTAAAGTCCTCTATCAAGGACGCAAGCTTGGACTGCATGTCTTGCAGCAAAGCCTATTTAGGGTCTACGGGAGCAGGTGTGGCAACAGACGGGGTTAGCGACTGAGGCGGTACCGCTTACCATCCCTGAAAGCCTTGTTATGCATGACATAATTGTACAGCAAAACTTCAAAGGCTCGAAAACAGCTGTGAAGTTGACCTGTAAACAACTTGGAGCATCTCCTGGCCAGGCGCCAGGGAGAGTCTACGAGAATTGAGAAGTCTATCTGGGCAGAGGCATGAACTCCCAAGCCGAGAACTTCTCTCGTGTCATATCAGACTCTCGCTCTATAAACCAGTTTAAAAGAAGGGAAAGCAAAGGCTGTATCCCCCAAACTCCTCCTGGTGAAAAACCAGTCGCCTAGCCAACGTAAAGCTCTCTAGGAGAGCGAGAGAGCACTAGCTTAAAAACAACGGCTTCGAAGTAGCTAGGCCTAGTGTAAGCTCTGACGTTTAGGCGAACGAGGAGCAGCAGTTACAAAGAGATCCGGACAAAGATCCTTAAAAAAAATCATCATGATTTAATTAAAGTCCATAGAGGGCTAAGCAGCTTTAGGCTCCTCTCCATCTGACAAGAGTCCTCAAGGGAATATCAGTAGGAGGGGGAACAGCAACTTCCTCATCTACAGGAACCTTGTCCGATAAAAGCTGAGTCTCAAGCAAGGGAGAGATCTACCGTGGTGGCAATGCTTTACAAGCAGAGTCCACACTCACTGGTGCATTAGTAGCGGACCAGAACGCAACGTCATGTAACTGCTTGACAGTCTGTGAACTGTCAACAACTGAACTGTCAACCACAACAGGTGCGTGAGGACGCACAGCGTCCACTCGAGACTGCTTTGACTGCCTAGACTGAGCAGTCAAAACAACTCTAGAATGCGGAGGTTGACGCACAGCGTCAAAACAAGTCAACTCCGATCGTTAGTGAACGTCTTGAACGTCAACAGGAGCATCAGCAAGTGGCCTAACGTCCAAATGCGGCTGAAAAACCACACGAGACCGCATCGAGTGTGGCTCTAAACAACCTGACTGACGTGACTAAGCTACGCCAACGTCAACAGTAAGCACAAAGGAACGTTAGGTTGGCTGAAAGCCAGGATATCGATGAGATAAACGGCTAGACTCAACGGACTAATCGGCAGAATAGTCTTCCATAAGGGAGGCAAGCATATACTGCATGTCTTGCCATACAACCCATTAAGGATCAACGGAAATGGTTGTGGTAAGAGACGAGGGTAACGTCTGTGACCGCAACACTTTGCCAACAAAAAAAGACTCTCGGAGTCTGTGTTACGTTTTTGTTAGGCGGCGAGCAGTTATCCGATGACTGCATAGGGTCAGAGCTGTCCTAATGGTTGTAACCAGGATGCTGGACCTGTCCTGAAAGGACTGACTTTCGCTTAAGGGCTTCAAAACCTTGTGACAGGTTTCTTATGCGAAAAGCCTTCGGATGACGAGGAGAAACAACGTCTCTCTCGTCTTATGGTAGGGGAGATCTTGGTAAGATACACCCGATACCATAGAGGGAAAACGTCTGTTCGTTGGTCAAGGCCTCTCGAACCCATAAGTCGTTTGACATTACTTCTCCCCTGGGCTTGGGAGCATGCAAGAGGTCCCGGACTAGGTGAACGACAGGCACGAACAAACGAACCCTCGGACGCAACACTGTAACACTTTGCGCATATCACTTTATCGCTTCGATTTTCTGTTTTGCACTTATTTCACTGAAATCGAAACTTTTACTGATTTCTACCTGAAACACGCAATTCTGCCCTTCATTAAAAGGTAGTAATTGCGAAATCAGTCGTATAATGCAAGCTCATTAATACCAGCAAAAAACAGAAAACATATTTTAAGATAAAAAAATCAGTGGCTGGGAAAGAGACTAAACACTAGTTCATATAACTACGTTTTCAATCTCTCACCGCACAGCCTGGGGACAAGAATAAAAAACTAAAAACGTTTTATCCTTCCTCCCCGTACAGCGACTAGGGACGAGAGTAACTCGAGAACAACGTTACCCGCTTGAACGGAACGTTTTCTCTCCTCTCTCTCCCTCCGTCTCTATCTCTCTTTCTCTCTTGATTTCGCACCTAAGAGAAGAGCCCAATTATATTTCGTCAAAAAAACATGTTATTTGACTAAAGGAAAAAACTGAAAGGTTTTTCAAATAAAAAGTTCCTTTAAATTAGAATTTAAAACATTTAAGCTAAGAAAGAATGAACAAAACGTTAGAATCGATTTACTCTTACTGCAAAGTGAAACCGTGATACACTCTCTCTCTATCGTAACGATAGAGCGCATGTTGAACGTCCTGAACGTCAACAACTGCGTAGCATAAATAAACTAAACGTTAGTTCATCTTTGAAAACAGTACGAAGACTATCAAAGAAATTCTTTCATAAAATATTACATTTAAAAAGTTTTAAATCCTTAGCTCTTTAAAAGCTAATTACGATATAAAGGGCTCAACGTTGATTAACTTCGGTTTCCAAGTTAGGACCGCCTACTCTCAGGAAAGGTCTATATAAACAAAACATTAAAATTTATTTTTATATGTTTATAATAAATGGAAAGTTAATCGAAGAGGCCTAATAAAGGCGGAGAGATATAAAATATATAGAGGAAAATCTATAACGTGATAAGATAATTACTAAAAGCCTAAACACACTTCCGTCTAAGGGAAGGGTCGGCCATTTAAAAGTGAAAGAAAGTCCATACTCTCTTTGTCACCATAATTAAATCTATCCAAAACGAGTTCAAGATTTAAGATGAAGATAAAACACCTGCATAGCGAAAGCTCAAAACTATAATAAAGTACTTCACCAATTAGTTGTGAAAAAACTCCAGTTTAGCAACAGCGAGTAAGTACGTCTTGTCGATAGCTCGACAGAGAGAAAATTGAGTCTTTGTTTACATTGAGTACTGGGTATCTGGACGACAGATGGCGCTGTTGGGCACACCCGCAACCTGTGTAGCGATCGCTGGCGAGTTTTTACCGTAGAGTTGTCTGTCGGGCAACAGAGTTGCAGCTATATAATCACCGGCTAAGTTAAATATTGAAAATTGTATTTTTCCTAACATACTTACCTCGAACTACTTTCTTAGGAGTACCTGGAAATCTCCTCTCATCCGACCAGAGTTTTGTGTAGTTTACCCTACTTCCGTTTTCTGTGAAGGCTAACCTCAGGCAGAAGGATACGTGCCCCGAGGCTAGTCCCGGGTCAGGGAGCGTGCTAGCTTGGGTCTCGACCCTCAGAAAGTTCTCTGGTTGCGTCGTGATATCATCTCGACGCTCTCCTTATCTCAGTGCGACCCTTTGTGTCCCGGACTCCATTGTGTCCCACGTGGTATCCCTGTGCTTTCCCTTTGTGTCCCTGTGTGGTTACCTTATCCTTCCCTTGTGTTCTCACGTGTTATCCTTGTCCTTATTACCCTTTCCCGCTGCGTTCCTGTGTCTTGCGGTGTTGCGATAGTGCGTGATGGAGCATCCCCGCCGTTGTCCTGGGCCTTGAGACAGTTAGTCGTGTGGTACGTTTCTTTCTAAGCCGGAGGTAGACCCTAATTCCTTGTGCTTGTCGTGCAGGGGGAGAGTGTGTTCTCCGTCGGACACGTCTCCGGAGTACATTTCTTGGAGTGAGGTCCAGTGGGTACGATTCAGTACCAAGAAAAAGAAGTCTGCCAAGCGTTCGCCCAAGAAGGCTAACACCTCTTCGCCCTTTACGTCTCCAGAAGGACCATCGAGTAGGGTTTCCCTTCCATCTTTCCCTACCCAGAGTAGGGGACGAGGTAAGTCCGTTGTGGGGAAGAAGCCAGAGGTTCTTCCCCAAGAGTCTTTTATCCATGATAGTGGGGTAGCAGCATCTTTCCAGCCAAGTGGGGGGCCTGAAGATGAGTTTAGTAGGGGTCCTAGAGACGATGCCCTGGTGCACGCGGGTCACGTCTCTTCGGTTGACCCCATGTGGAGTAAAACTGTCCCTGTCTCTTCGTCCGCTTCGTGGGCAGGTTTTTCAGATACCTCCGCAGCTGAAGGCGCCCCAGAGAAGGAAGACTCACCGGCGGCGGATCCCCTTGAATGGGTCCCTCCTAGGACACCCTGTAGGTCACCGTTGAGGTTTGAGCTTCCACGCTGTCCCCCCGGCACCGCCGTCGTTAGTTCTGGAGGTGTTCCTGCAGCCCGCGCTCTTCGTATGACAACAAGCCGTTCAGACAACCACTCTCCGGGCCCCGGCCCCTCAGACGGGTTATGAAGAGTCCTACAATTCATCGGTTGCTACATCCCCCTATTCCTCGGAAGGAGAAAACCGGAGGAATTCCCGATGGAAGCGTGAGAGATCACGGAGGAGGCACTCCCGTTCTCGGTCACGTTCCAGGTCTCGACATGGGAGGAGGCGCTCCAAGTCTCCAAAGAGAAAATTCAGGAGGAGCAGATCACCAGAGGAGGAATGGGTGGTCATCTCCCGCAGTAAGCTCGTGGACCTTACTTCGGTCCCGAGTACTTCAGGCTGGCGACCCAGAGACAAGTCCCCAGGAAGGTTCTCTTCCAGCCACAAGCTAGAACCACGGAGGGACCTGGCTTCACGGACCTCCTCCGACAGGCGTAAGACCGCAAGGGTTCCAACTCAATCCGCCCAGCGGAGGGAGTCGCCCCCTCGGACGGGCAGCCTCGTCGTGCCCTCAAAAGTGGCACCATGGACTCTGGAGAAGGAGAGACGGTTTCCTCCGTCGGGCAAGCCCACAGAAGCCGCGTCCTCCATGACTAAGGACAGACAGAGAACGGACCCCTCGCCGCCACAGCAATGACCGTCCTGCGTCCAGAGCCTTACGCGGAGGCATCTGCCTGTGGGATTCCCTCTAGAGAAGTAGGCCGCCAGACGGAGGACATCGACAACGACGTGGGGGCGCCCCCGCGGAGGACTCGGCTTACAGGAGGGTGATAGGCCTCATTAGACGACACTATCGTATTGAGGAGCCTGAACCCTCCGACGATGATCCCTGGCGCTCTAGCCTCAATAGACTAATGGAGGCCCACGCCCAGCGGAGAGCGTCCAGAGCCTTACGCGGAGGCATCCGCCTGTGGGATTCCCTCTAGAGAAGTAGGCCGCCAGACGGAGGACATCGACGACGACGTGGAGGGCGCCCCAGCGGAGGACTCTGCTTACAGGATGGTGATAGACCTCATAAGACGACACTATCATATTGAGGAGCCTGAACCCTCCGACGAGGATCCCTGGCGCTCTAGCCTCAATAGACTAATAGAGGCCCCCGCCCAGCGGAGGGCTCCGTTGGCTCTTCCAGTGGCACGTGATGGACAAGTAGCAGAGGGTTGAGGGCATTGTTACCTGGTTTTAATCTGCATGAAAGAAAAGTCATGTCTGCCCCTTATTTTTTTCTCCCTCCTCACTTCTTTTGGGGAAAGCAGCATCCTGGGTTCTCTGCACAGCTGACCTCAAACCACTGCGGGTAAACCATGTTTCCTTGTGTTCCTAGTATTAAGTTAATACTGTCACGTCCCCATACCCTGACGAGGTGGTATGGGGAAAGTCCTAGCCTAAAGTTTTCCATCTAAAGAACTTCAGGTCAATTTCCTAGGACGGGTCACACATATTCCTTCACACACAGCTTATGTAGGCCGTAGCCCTTGCAGAGCAAGATACCTGCGAGGTGCAGGGACTCCTTATCTTGAGTACTAACACACTCAGATACTGAGTCCCCGGGGCAAAAGCCAAAAGCCAGTAACGGCTGGGACTTACCACCCTACTTAAGGGTTAAGTCACCCTAATTAAATAGCGTGGTTTGTATTTCGGTTATGGAACAAATGACAAATTCGTAGATAATTTGTATTTTTCCTAAAAATACAAACCTTAGCTATTTAATCAAAGTTGCCCGCCAGCCCTGTCCCCCGGGAAGTCCTACCTCTAGGCAAAGTGAACTACTCACCGGTGTGTGAGGGGGGAGGGGTAGCTAGCTACCCCTCCCCTTAGCGAGGGGGTAGTAAACCCTCATTAAAATTCTAATGGCTCGTCATATCAGCTACGCCGAAAGCAATACCCTAATTAAATAGCTAAGGTTTGTATGGTTAGGAAAAATACAAATTATCTACGAATTTGTCATGTTTATGATACTAGCAATCGGCTGGTCTTTTAACATAGGAACTAGAATCATAAAGATACGAGAGTCCTAAAATTTTATCCGAAAAGTTTCACATGTAGGGGTATTGGGGGAACGCAACAAGTATTATTTCTATACAGTAATGCCTCACAACACAAAATAAATTCGTTATGGAGTGGCTTTCGTAAAGTGATTTTTTCATGTTGTGAGTCTTATTTCACATGCAAATTGCCTAATTTGTTCCAAACCCTACAAAACACCACATTACATCTCATTATAAAGCTACAGTATAACCACAATGAAATACTGTACAGCCAAATACATTTGAACCATTCAATATACCTAAACTAAATTTGTTCCATAACTGGAATACAAAACACGCTATTTATTAGGGGTTATACTTTCGGCAGAGCTGAAATGACGAGCCATTAAAACTTAGTGAGGGTTAACTACCCACACCGCTAGTTAGCAGGGGGGGGGGTAGCTTGCTACCACTCCTGTTCACACACCTGTGACTTAGTCACTTAACTTTTGGCTCGGATCGAGAGCGGTTGTTTCCTCTCCCTCCTTGTCTATTCTAGGCTGCCATTAATTTTTGTCTTTTAACTTACTTTTTCTTATACTTGTATATACTGTATATGAAAACATTCTTAATATTTATGTATATAAATGTGTATAGAAATGTGATAAGTTTCCTTTTCAGTGTTTGTGCTGTGTGTGATACATATACAACAACGACACTTGCGTACATTAGCAAGGCCAGCACAGTTTCACTTTGTGGGGAACGACCTCTCCCTCTCTGGTCCATCGGTCTTCCCGTTGGCATATAACCATGAACTCGGCCGCCGCAGAGGAATTGTCATCGCCTGGACGCTCTTCATTCAACTATTATCTTTGCCTTTTCCTTTTTCCTACGGCGAACATGGATTTCTGAGTGAAGGGAATGTGGCCTCTCAGAGATTGACTACGGTCTTTCTCTTCTCGAGGTCGTTCACCTTTACGATAACGGTGTATTATTGGGGAAGCTCCTTTCCCGTGCGTGGGTTAGGTTGCTGTTCCGATTGTTTGTCTCATTTATTTTTAGTGAAAATATAATTGTATTTTAACTTTCAGCTTTTCTCCATGAGGAACACTTCCCTTCGGAGGATCACTGGTTTTCACTATTATTGAATATTCTTGGCTGATTTACATAATTGTAATTCTGTTTTTATTACAGTTACTCCACTCCCCCCTTCCCCCGGGAATGTCAACTGGGGAAGGAAGGGCGCAATACTTAATTTCATGTTGTTCCCTCGGGGTTCCTCTTCGGAGTTCCTCCCAAGGGATTTGTTAACTATGCAGTTTTTCTTCGTTCGACTATGAGTGACGACGAAGCAGAGCTGTTCTGTTCATGCGTGGGGAATCTGCTGTTACTGCCGTCCCTCAGAGAACGTCGTCATGGGCGTCATCCATTCTCTTAGAAGTACTCCCGTGACAACATGACCAGCACTTCAGATCATCTTAGAACTCTAAAGGAGGTTCGCCTCCAGGGGTTGGACAACTTCCCTTCCGAGGGAAGCTTCCTCCTCAGGTGTGAGGTTGTTTCTCCCTTCAAAGGGAGAACTTCCCACATCTTATTAATTCGTCGTCTCCGACTGCTGTTGCTGCCTTCGCCCAGACTTTTCTCCCCGGTTGCTGAGTTTCTCTTCCTTCAGGGGGCGGAGCACGGTCTTGGCAAGTCTCTTCTACGAAGTGCTTTTATAGAGACTCCTCTTCGGAGGGTCGCTACTGTTAAAGATCAGCTTGCTGATCCACCGGCCCTCAATAGGCGTCTTCTAGTCTCTTCTACGAAGTTCACCTCTCTCGTTCGCGAGAGAGGCCACTCATAGAGACTCCTCTTCGGAGGATCGCTACTGTTAAAAGTCAGCTTGCTGATCCACCGGCCCTCAATGGGTGTTATCATGTCGTCTTCTAGTCTCTTCTACGAAGTGTTCACCCTCTCGTTCGCGAGAGAGGCCACTCATAGAGACTCCTCATCGGAGGATCGCTACAGTTAAAGATCAGCTTGCTGATCCACCGGCTCATGGGCGTCATCACGGGTGTCTTCAAGTCTCTTCTACGAAGTATTCACCTCTCGTTCGCGAGAGGCTATTCATAGAGCCACCTCTTCGGAGGATCAAGCAGGCCTACCAGCACAGCAGACCTACCAGGACCTACTGATCTACCAGCACAACCTGGCGCTGCAACGTAGTCCTTTGGACTTCGGTCCTGGACTCTAACGCGGACCTTTTTACGGTCCCCATAGGTGGATACTCGCCCTTCCAAAGCCCATCCCAGTTCCTGATCATCCTGCCAGCTGACCTGCCAACCTACTAGCGCTACCTTCGCGTACACGCTTGCAGTCTCCCGTGCGCGCGCCAACGATCTTCCGCACACAGGCGCCGATGGTCTCCTGCGCTCCGACCGTTTTCTGCCCGCGCCAACGATCTTCCGCACACAGGCGCCGATGGTCTCCTGCGCTCCGACCGTTTTCTGCCCGCGCCAACAGTCTTGCACACACGCGCGGCAGCAGTCTTGCGTGCGTGCGCGCCGACTGTCTTCCACACGCAGTCGATGATCGTCTCCCGTGCGCGCAAGGGCCGATGCTTTTGCGTGCGCGTGTCAACAGTCTTCGGCGCGCATGACTGCCGCGCACGCGCCAACGGTATTCGACGCGTGGGCGCCAATGGTATCCCGCATGAGCGCCCAATGGCCTTCCGTGCTCACGCGCACCAATGCTTTTGCACTTCAATAATCTTGCGCGCACGCAGCCTTCCCCGCTCCGACGGTCCTCTGCGCGCGGACGCTGATGGTCTCCCGTGCTAATGGTCTTTTACACGCGCGCACCAGCAATCTCCACGTAGTACTCTCACGCACGCGTTAATGCACCCGCCCTTGCGCAACCAGTCACACGCTTCGGCGCATTCTAGGGAGAATGCTCAAAACTACACAGTGCCTTACTGCGCGCCAGCGCTCTTCCGCAGTTACGGTCTCAGATCCAATGCGCCAGCTCTTGCCAAAGAGTCAGGGCTCGCAGATCCAATGCACCAGCTCTTGTCCAAGAGCCAGCGCTTACCTGCTTTCAAGGCAGAAATCGAGCACCAGCATCATCCTGTGTGCCATCGCTCCAGCACTCTCCTACACACTCGCGCAATTGGCAGTAAAAAGGAATAAAACTTTTTGGACAGGTCACCACTGCCCCATGCCTCCCTGCAGACACATAAACATTGCCAACGGGAAAGAGGAATAAGGCTTCACAGAAGGATTCAACATCCCGAAGATTCCATCCTCCAAGGGGAATCGAAACGGGGAATCCTTGGTCCGTCTCTTCTGAAGTTAATTTTTTCCTAGACAGACCACCGTCAGCAAATAGGAAAGCATCAACAGTCTGATCTCTAGATCACTGGTTGCTGATGGCTAGTTCACAGTTTACTGATTGCTAGGTCGCCGATTGTTAGCTCAATGCTGATCTTTGACCTCTAGTCCCTCCAATGACTAACGATCGCCAATTGCTAGCGTTTCCAATCACTAATTGCTAGTCAATAACCAGTCATCAGCTTGCTGAACACTAGATCACCGGTGGGCAGCTCATCTTTCTTCGATCACTGAACTCAGCTCGCTGATCTCTGATCACCCCATCTTCAGCTTGTTCATCTTTGACCAACCAGTGGGGACCATAATCAGTAGGGTGATCTCTACCTCACCATCAGCTCACAGACCACCGATTCATCGGTCATCAGCAATTTGCCAGAAGTTCGTGACTTGAACTTACTAGTCAACCTCTTCCTGTAGTCTCCTAGATCAGAAGGTATACAACATACTTCTTGCTACTGGCCATTCGCCATCACACTAAAGTGATCGGCAAACGTTTGACAACCCTCATCAATGGGTTTTCGACAGGGAATTACTTGCGAAAACTCTCCAACTGCACAGTAACCACGATACCCAACGGTTAACCACTGATTAACACACTAAGGAATAGCATCAATCCCATCACGGCGCATAGTAAGGCTAAACGTTGCCTTTCTTCTGTTAGTTAAAGGAATTCTCTCTCAAAAAAAAATTCTTACACTGGGTATCGCGCCTGATCCTTTGCGACACGAGTCAAGACTCCCGCGTCAACAATCTTCTATGCAAAAGGATCCGCAAGGAGCTGTCCCTTTGGGTCGATGTCCACACCATGTTGGAGTTCGAGCAAGGGCTAAGACCTCAGGTCTTCATTTGCACACTGGACCTAAAGGACACTTACTACCAGGTCCAAACCATCCATCTAGGAAGGTTGGAAGATTCAGTCAAGACAAACAAGAAACACCAGTTCAAGGCACTGTGCTTCGATCTTTCCACCACACCCATCCTGGTCTCACAGGATCGGCTTCTGTCTCCGCTGCCTCGGGACGACTGACTGACCTTAGCAGACTCAGTGGCAACCTTGCATTAACACCGGAACTTCTGAAGTCTTTTTACCAAGATCCAGTGATCAGGGTAAACTTACGGAAGTCTTCCCTACAGTATTTCCCTCCCAGAAGACTGGTGTATCTGGGAATGATTCTAGACACCAATCTCCACAAAACCTTCTCAAAATGAGAACAACTCCCATTCCAAGAGACTTGAGTCGGAAAAAGAAGAGAGAAGGGACCATAGTGCTGCACCACACGACCTCAGCCCTCTGGACAAAGCCCGAAAGTACCTTCACTTAAATCTCTTAAGAGATGAAGGCCAACTTTCCAGTCCTTCAGCAGCCTCATCGGTTCCTAACAGACCACTCAGTGATGTGATGGACGACACACCATACACCACACAGAGACTCACATCAACAAGCAAAGAGGAACTTTCTCGTGGCCTCTTCCCACCTAACAGTATAAACACTAAGATGGGCCAAAGTTTGTTCGGTACCACTACCAGCCCGCTTCATTAAAGACTGGAAGAACGTGCTTGCCGACAATCTGTGCACAGCATTTCAGATAAGGTATATCGAATGGACTTTGGATCGCCATGTAGCCGACAAAGTCCCGACTTTACGAGGTCCTCCAACTAGGGGTCTGTTCGCAATGCTCCTGAATCTCAGGCTGCCATTGCTCCCCAGCCCTAGACCCCAAGGCTCTCTGGCAACAATGGTGGGTACAACAATGACGTTTATGTCTCATCCCTGTTTTATCTGGAGAAGGGGACTCAACAAGGCTATAAAATCGGTCAACCTCTAAGGACTCTCATAGCTCCGCTATGGCATTATGCAGAACGGTTTCCAAACCTTTTGCAGCTCCTGACAGTCTCTCCAAGAGAACCCTCTCCACATCACAGACAACCCACTTCGATACCTACCACAAGCTATAGCTTTGCTATGATTGTATGCCTGGAGACTACCCAATACCTCTTTGTGAAAGGGTTGTTTAGATACCTGAGGAATTCCTCAGCATCAGTCTACCAGGCAATATAACTTCTTGTGTGGTTGGTGTCATGTGAAAGTGTGTCTCTCCACTCGATACCTCGATTCCAGTAATAGCGGAACCCTCGAGTACATACAAGAGGAAAAGACTCCCTATTCAGTTCCGACAGGTGAAGATGATCACTCAACCTTGATCCTTCACCTTCATACTGAAAGAAAGGGACACCCTCTCATCGATAGACTTTCCTTAACTCATACGGACTTACAACATGTTATTTTCATTAGTAAAATAAATTTTTTAATATACTTACCCGATAATCATGTAGCTGTCAACTCCGTTGCCCGACAGAATTCTACGGGAGGGATACGCCAGCTATCACTATACTAGAAGGGGGTGTACTCACAAGCGCCACCTGTGGCCAGGTACTACAGTACTTGTTGTTGACGCCACCTCACTTTTTCCTCGGTCCACTGGTTCTCTATGGGGAGGAAGGGTGGGTCAATTAAATCATGATTATCGGGTAAGTATATTCAAAAATTTATTTTACTAATGAAAATAACATTTTTCAATATTAAACTTACCCGATAATCATGTAGCTGATTCACACCCAGGGGGGTGGGTGAAAAACCAGTGTGCAAGACTAAAGGATAGCTAAGTATCCCGTATTTCATATAATCAGTTATCCACAATAACAATGAAATAATAAGTACCTGGTAAGGAAGTCGACTTGAACCGTTACTCTGCCTTTAATAAGATCGTCTTCCTTACTGAGCGCAGCGTTCCTCTTGGAAGGCTGAATCAACTCAAAGGTGCTAAAGTATACAGGGCTGCAACCCATACTAAAGGACCTCATCACAACCTTTAACCTCGGCGCTTCTCAAGAAAGAATTGACCACCCGCCAAATCAACAAGGATGTGGAAGGCTTCTTAGCCGACCGTACAACCCATAAAAAGTATTCAAGAGAAAGGTTAAAAGGTTATGGGATTATGGGAATGTAGTGGCTGAGCCCTCGCCTACTACTGCATTCGTTGCTACGAATGGTCCCAGGGTGTAGCAGTACTCGTAAAGAGACTGGACATCTTTGAGATAGAATGATGCGAACACTGACTTGCTTCTCCAATAGGTTGCATCCATAACACTCTGCAGAGAAGGGCTCTGTTTGAAGGCCACTGAAGTAGCCACAGCTCCCACTTCATGTGTCCTTACCTTCAGCAAAGCAAGGTCTTCTTCCTTCAGATGAGAATGTGTTTCTCTAATCAGAAGCCTGAATAGTAAGAAACTGAGTTCTTAGAACTTGGAAAAGAAGGTTTCTTGATAGCACACTATAAGGCTTCTGATTGTCCTTGTAAAGGTTAAGACCTTTTTAAATAGTACCTAAGAGCTCTAACTGGGCAAAGTACTCTCTCCAGTTCATTCCCCACCAAGTTGGACAGGCTTGGGATCTCGAACGACTTAGGCCAAGGACGTGAAGGAAGCTCGTTTAGCAAAAACCGAGCTGCAAGGAACATGTAGCCGTTTCAGATGTGAAAACAATGATCCTGCTGAAGGCGTGGATCTCACTTACTCTTTTAGCTGTTGTCAAGCACACGAGGAAAAGAGTTTTTAATGTGAGGTCCTAAAAAGAGGCTGATTGGAGAGGTTCAAATCTTGATGACATAAGGAACCTTAGGACCACGTCTAGATTCCAGCCTGGAGTGGACAACCGACGTTCCTTTGAGGTCTCAAAAGACCTAGGGAGGTCCTGTAGATCTTCGTTGGTGGAAAGATCCAAGCCTCTGTGGCGGAAAACCGCTGCCAACATACTTCTGTAACCCTTGATCGTAGGAGCTGAAAGGGATCTTACTTTCCTTAGATATAACAGGAAGTCAGCAATCTGGGTTACAGTGGTACTGGTTGAGGAAACTGCATTGGTCTTGTACCAGCTACGGAAGACTTCCCTTTGAGACTGATAGATTCTGAGAGTGGATGTTCTCCTTGCTTTGGCAATCGCTCTGGCTGCCTCCTTCGAAAAGCCCCTAGCTCTTGAGAGTCTTTCGAAAGTCTGCAGGCAGTCAGACGAAGAGCGTGGAGGTTCGGGTGTACCTTCTTTACGTGAGGTAGACGTAGCAGGTTCACTCCTAGAGGAAAAGTCCTGGGAATGTCGACCAGCCATTGCAGTACCTCTAAGAACCATTCTCTCGTGGGCCAGAGCGGAGCCAACCAACGTCAGCCGTGTCCCTTTGCGAGAGGAGAACTTCTGAAGTACCCTGTTGACAATCTTGAACGGCGGGAATGCATACAGGTCGAGATGGAACCAATCCAGCAGAAAAGCATCCACGTGAACTGCTGCTGGGTCTGGAATCGGAGAACAATACAATAGGAGTCTCTAGGTTATCGAGGTAGCGAACAGATCTATGGTTGGCTGACCCCACAGGGCCTAAAGTCTGCTGCAAACATTCTTGTGAAGGGTCCACTCTGTGGGGATGACCTGACCCTTCCGGCTGAGGTGATCTGCCATGAAATTCATACCGCCCTGAATGAACCTCGTTACCAGCGTGAGCTTTCGATCTTTAGACCAGATGAGGAGGTCCCTTGCGATCTAGAACAACTTCACGAAAGAGTCCCTCCCTGCTTGAAGGTGTAAGCCAGGGCTGTGGTGTTGTCAGAGTCCACCTCCACCACTTTGTTAAGCTGGAGGGACTTGAAGTTTATCAAGGCCAGAAGAACCGCCAACAACTCCTGCAATTGATGTGAAGTGTCCTTTGCTCCTGATTCCATGTTCTCGATCATTCCTGTCCGTCCAAAGTCGCACCCCAGCCCGTGTCTGATGTGTCCGAGAGGAGACGGCGGTCGGGTTTCTGAACAGCCAAAGGTAGACTTCCTTGAGAAGAAAGCTGTTCTTACAACACGCGAGAGAAGACCTCCTCTCTTCGGAAACAGGAACTGAGACCGTCTCTAGCGTCATGTCCTTTATCCAGTGAGCAGCTAGATGATACTGAAGGGGGGGAGGTGGATTCTCCCTAACACGATGAACAGGGCCAGCGATGAAAGTGTCCCTGTTAGACTCATCCACTACCTGACTGAGCATCGGTTCCTTCTCAGCATGCTCTGGATGCATTCTAGGGCTTGGAAGATCCTTGGGGCCGACGGAAAAGCCCGAAAAGCTCGACTCTGAAGATCCATACCCAGGGAGACAATGGTCTGGGATGGGATGAGCTGAGACTCCTCAAAATTGACCAGGAGGCCCAGTTCCTTGGTCAGATCCATAGTCCATCTGAGAATCTCCAGACAGCGACGACTTGTGGGAGCTCTTAAAAGCCAGTCGTCTGACGGAGCCGGACACAAGATCATGGTACTGCTGCACAGTCTGTGAACTGTCAACCATGGGGAAGCGAGGAAGTACAGTGACAACCCGAAGCTGTCTAGACTGTCTGGGTCGTACAGACAACTCCTTATCGGGTTGCTGAGGTTGCCGCACTGCGTCACAACAAGTCACTTCTGCTGGTTGTTGAACGTCTTCCCAGTGACACACTGACTCCGTAAACAAAAAATCCTTAAACAAGGACTAAGCTTGGACTGTATGTCTTGCAACACAGCTCAAGGTCTATGGGAGCAGGTGTGGTAACAGACGGGGTTAGTGACTGAAATGGAACCATTACCTTCCCTGGAAGCATGTTATGCTTAAATAAAAGTCCATAGGAGGCTACGCAGCTAAAGGCTCCTCTCCAAATGACAGAGTCCTCAAGGGAATATCAGAAGGAGGGAGAAAAGCACTTTCTCATCTACAGGGACCATATCCGAGAAAAGTTAAGTTCTCTCAGTGAGGGTTTCAATGGTGCAAAAGCAGCAGACTAGAAGGCAACATTATGAAACTGCTTGACAGTCTAGTGAGTTGGCAACAACCAAAGATGTATGACTGAGAAGCATGCGGTAAGGTATGCAGAGCATGTTGTATGCAGAGCATGCTGTATGCAGAGCATGCTGTATGTAGAGCATGTTGTATGCAGAGCATGCTGTATGCAGAGCATGTTGTATGCAGAGCATGCTGAATGCAGAGCATGCTGTATGCAGAGCATGTTGTATGCAGAGCATGCTGTATGTAGAGCATGTTGTATGCAGAGCATGCTGAATGCAGAGCATGCTGTATGCAGAGCATGTTGTATGCAGAGCATGCTGTATGCAGAGCATGTTGTATGCAGAGCATGCTGTATGTAGAGCATGCTGTAAGGTAAGCAGAGCGTGTTGCATGGCGTTTAACATTTCTCAGAAATTCCATGACCAGTGCTAGAGTGCTTCATGCATGCTTGCATGGGGTTTTAATATCAACATAATATTTACCTTACATTCATAACTCATGATTCATTTTTGTTTTGAAGATATTTTGCCATATTTTGCGATATTGTTAAAAATATATTGCAAGGAATACATATATATTTTTATATAAGTAAGACAAATAACCTCCATTATCATAATGTTTGTGTAGGCATACATGTATATGATTACAAATGCAAGTATGAAAGTAATGAGGTGTTATTATTGTCATTTGTTATTTCTCAAGTTGAGGAGAAAGTGGCAGATGCATGCGTTGAGGTGGCTGACTCATAGCATGAGGTTGCTGCCTCAAGGGTTGCGCTTGCTGAGTGGTTGGCGGATGCGCAGTAGCAAGTTCCTGAGGAACGAGCTGTGAGCGATGAGGTAGTGGCTGCGCAGAACACAGTAATTGTCTCGCGAGTTGAGGTTCCTGAGGCGCAAGGCTAAGGTGTTGTGCTTGCCTTGAGGAGGGTTGAGCTCGCTGCAGCGAGAGCTGAGGAGACTGACTCATGGATGGGAGAGGTTGTTGTACCTCAACCGAGTGTTGCATCAATGGTGGAGCAGCAAGTGGAAGCGGAGGAAGAGAGGTATAAGCCTCCTGATCCCATTGCTGAGGTTGCCTTAAGGAAGGCGGAGGGAGCTGTACACCACTGGGAACAGTAAACTCAGAACGTGGCTCAACATCGTACGCCTGGCAGGCGGTACTGCGGTCAGGCGGAGCGAGCGCAGGCGGAGCGAGTGTAGGCGGAGGCGGAGGTGCAACCTTCTCAGCCCGACACTCACGCATCAAGACTGAAAGTTGTGACTGCATGGACTGCAGTAGAGTCAACTTGGGGTCGGCAGACACTAAGGTCTGCTGAGGTAAAGCCTTAACAGCAGAGATCTGTTGTGGCAGAACCTTACTCCTCTTAGGCGGAGTGCAGTCACCTGAGACTGAGGAGAGTCAGAGCTAACCCAATGACTTCTTCTGCAGACGAGCAAAATAAGGGCTCAATCGTCTGCGGGTGGGAGTGACGGTCTCTTAAGACACGCCCGCAACCACCGAGGATACTTCTGTGCGCCGATCAAGGCCTGCCGAACCCTTTTGCCCTTCGACATTGCTTCTCCCCTGGGCTTGGGAGCTTGCAAGAGGTCCCGGACTGGGAGGACGACTGACACGCACAGAAGTACCCTCACGCACAACACTGACACACTTTGCGCTAATCACTTATCACTTTGATTTTCTGTTTGCACTTATTTCACTGAACTCGAAACTTTAAGTGGTTTGTACCTGAAACACGCAATTCTATCCTTTCTCAAAAGTTAGTAATTGCGAAAACAGAATTACAATGTAACAGAAAAATCTAATGAAAGATAAATAATTCAGTGGCTGGAAAGAGACTAAACACTAGATCAAATAAACTACGTTTAAAATCTCTCACCGCATAAAGCTTGAGAACAAGAAAAACTCTAGAAACGTTTACCTTCTTCCCCTAAAGAGACTAGGGAGAAGAGCAAAAACGATAACAACGTTACTCGCTTGAACGAAACGTTTATCCTCCTCTTTCTCCCTCCGTCTCTATCTCTCTCTCTCTCTCTCTCTCTCTCTTGACTTAGAACCTGAGAGAAGAGCCCAATCATATATATCGTTAAAACATATTATTGTTAAAGGAAAATATTTCCCAAAATGAAAAGTTCCTTTGTAGAATTAAAACCATTAAGTTAAGAAAGAATGAACAAAACGCTAGACACGGTTACTCTTACTGCAACGTGACACCGTGAAAATTCTCTCTCTATCGTAACGATAGAGCGAAGGTTGAACGTTCTGAAACGTCAACAACTGCAGAGACAAAACAAAACGTTAGTTCAACTTTGAAAACAGTACGAGACTATCAAAGAAATTCTTTCAAAAACATAAAAATAGCATAATATGTTAACAGGTAAAACCGAAATGACGGGCTCAATGTTAATTAACTTCGGTACAAGAAAAGACCGCCTACCATTAGGAAAGGTCGAATATATAAAAATTAATTTTAATAATTTTATAATAAAAGGAAGTTAATCGAAGAGGCCTATAAAAGGCGGAGAGATATAAAATAAATCTATAACTTTTGTTAAGCAAAATTAAGAAAGAGAGTCTATACTCTCTTAGACACCAACACTTCCGTCTAAGGGAAGGGTCGGCCATTTAAAGGTGAAAGAGAGTTCATACTCTCTTCGTCACCATAAAAAAAATTAATTCCAAAAGCTAACTAAGCTAATATAGAAGTTTCTAGTATAGCGAATAGCTGCAAATTTTAGAGAAATACTTCACCAAACCGTGAACAATACTCCAAAATCATAAGCGTATCCAAGAACGTCTTGCCGGAAGCACGACAGAGGAAAAAGTGAGGTGGCGTCAACAACAAGTACTGTAGTACCTGGCCACAGGTGGCGCTTGTGAGTACACCCCCTTCTAGTATAGTGATAGCTGGCGTATCCCTCCCGTAGAATTCTGTCGGGCAACGGAGTTGACAGCTACATGATTATCGGGTAAGTTTAATATTGAAAATTGCCTCTCCCCAATCGGAATTGAGACCTTCCTCTCGGAGCATGGTTCAAATTCTCTGATCCCTAAAGGTACCTCCTTATGTTCCACTTCACCAGGCAACAAATTTTCTCCTGATTTAAGAACACAATGTTCCTACACACTCGGACAGCAACCATACGAGTCAAGGAACTTCATGGTCTCTCTTTCAACATCGCCCATTATTGAGAAGGGCGAAAGACAATGTTCAGTTTCGCCCCTGAGTATGTCGCCAGACACAGTCTCCAGAGGTGATGGATCCTACTCAAGTCTCAACTCGGTAACGGACGATCCAGATCATCCATTACTGTACCCAGGGTAAGGTATGAGACTTTACCTAAAGAAAATGGCAACAGCCCGCCTGGGTCCCTTCTCTTTGTCATCAGCACTGGGTGAGACTAGACTAGGATCACCGAAACCTCATCTTGACATGACGACTCACAATGTCAGGGGCATAACTGTGCCCCTGGTCCTTCTTAGCAGATTACTCTGTGATACAGGTTTTACAAGAAAGGATGTGAATGCTCCAGGTGACTTTCACAACCTTTCTCCTGCAAGACGTGACCCACAGGAACTCGATACGATTTCTATCGGTCCGGTGGTGGCTGCACAACAGCTGGTTGTATACCTCGAGCTCCTTATTGGACAAGTAGCAGAAGGTTGAGGGCACTGTTACCTGGTTTTAGTCTGCGTGAATGAACAGATTTGACTGGCTCTTATTCTATTCTTCCTCCTACCATCTCGTGGGGAAAGCAACATCCTGGGTTCTCTACATAAGCTGACCTCAAACCACTGCAGGTAAACAATGCTCCCTTGTGTACCTAGTACCTGTATTAAGCTAATACTGTTGCGTCCCAATACCCTGGCGAGGTGGTATTGGGAAGTCTTGGTTACATCAGCTTTTTCCTACATAGACTCGGAATAACTTTACCTAAGACAGTCACACTTCTGCACGTCTTAACACACAGCTTGCGTAGGCCGCGGACCTTGCGTAGCAAGGTTTAGTGGGGGCAGGGGTTCCTTATTTTTGAGTGCTAACATACTCAGATAAGGAGCCCCCGGGCAAAGCCAAAAGCCAGATTGGCAGGGACATCCACCCTTCCTAATGGGTGAGTCACCCCTAATAAATAGCGGGGTTTGTATTCCAGTTACGGAACAAATGACAAATTCGTAGATAATATGTTATTTTCATTAGTAAAATAGATAATATGTTATTTTCATTAGTAAAATAAATTTTTGAATATACTTACCCGATAATCATGTAGCTGTCAACTCCGTTGCCCGACAGAATTCTACGGGAGGGATACGCCAGCTATCACTATACTAGAAGGGGGTGTACTCACAAGCGCCACCTGTGGCCAGGTACTACAGTACTTGTTGTTGACGCCACCTCACTTTTTCCTCGGTCCACTGGTTCTCTATGGGGAGGAAGGGTGGGTCAATTAAATCATGATTATCGGGTAAGTATATTCAAAAATTTATTTTACTAATGAAAATAACATTTTTCAATATTAAACTTACCCGATAATCATGTAGCTGATTCACACCCAGGGGGGTGGGTGAAAAACCAGTGTACAAGACTAAAGGATAGCTAAGTATCCCGTATTTCATATAATCAGTTATCCACAATAACAATGAAATAATAAGTACCTGGTAAGGAAGTCGACTTGAACCGTTACTCTGCCTTTAATAAGATCGTCTTCCTTACTGAGCGCAGCGTTCCTCTTGGAAGGCTGAATCAACTCAAAGGTGCTAAAGTATACAGGGCTGCAACCCATACTAAAGGACCTCATCACAACCTTTAACCTCGGCGCTTCTCAAGAAAGAATTGACCACCCGCCAAATCAACAAGGATGTGGAAGGCTTCTTAGCCGACCGTACAACCCATAAAAAGTATTCAAGAGAAAGGTTAAAAGGTTATGGGATTATGGGAATGTAGTGGCTGAGCCCTCGCCTACTACTGCATTCGTTGCTACGAATGGTCCCAGGGTGTAGCAGTACTCGTAAAGAGACTGGACATCTTTGAGATAGAATGATGCGAACACTGACTTGCTTCTCCAATAGGTTGCATCCATAACACTCTGCAGAGAATGGCTCTGTTTGAAGGCCACTGAAGTAGCCACAGCTCCCACTTCATGTGTCCTTACCTTCAGCAAAGCAAGGTCTTCTTCCTTCAGATGAGAATGTGTTTCTCTAATCAGAAGCCTAAATAGTAAGAAACTGAGTTCTTAGAACTTGGAAAAGAAGGTTTCTTGATAGCACACTATAAGGCTTCTGATTGTCCTTGTAAAGGTTAAGACCTTATTAGATAGTACCTAAGAGCTCTAACTGGGCAAAGTACTCTCTCCAGTTCATTCCCCACCAAGTTGGACAGGCTTGGGATCTCGAACGACTTAGGCCAAGGACGTGAAGGAAGCTCGTTTAGCAAAAACCGAGCTGCAAGGAACATGTAGCCGTTTCAGATGTGAAAACAATGATCCTGCTGAAGGCGTGGATCTCACTTACTCTTTTAGCTGTTGTCAAGCACACGAGGAAAAGAGTTTTTAATGTGAGGTCCTAAAAAGAGGCTGATTGGAGAGGTTCAAATCTTGATGACATAAGGAACCTTAGGACCACGTCTAGATTCCAGCCTGGAGTGGACAACCGACGTTCCTTTGAGGTCTCAAAAGACCTAGGGAGGTCCTGTAGATCTTCGTTGGTGGAAAGATCCAAGCCTCTGTGGCGGAAAACCGCTGCCAACATACTTCTGTAACCCTTGATCGTAGGAGCTGAAAGGGATCTTACTTTCCTTAGATATAACAGGAAGTCAGCAATCTGGGTTACAGTGGTACTGGTTGAGGAAACTGCATTGGTCTTGTACCAGCTACGGAAGACTTCCCTTTGAGACTGATAGATTCTGAGAGTGGATGTTCTCCTTGCTTTGGCAATCACTCTGGCTGCCTCCTTCGAAAAGCCCCTAGCTCTTGAGAGTCTTTCGAAAGTCTGCAGGCAGTCAGACGAAGAGCGTGGAGGTTCGGGTGTACCTTCTTTACGTGAGGTAGACGTAGCAGGTTCACTCCTAGAGGAAGAGTCCTGGGAATGTCGACCAGCCATTGCAGTACCTCTAAGAACCATTCTCTCGCGGGCCAGAGCGGAGCCAACCAACGTCAGCCGTGTCCCTTTGCGAGAGGAGAACTTCTGAAGTACCCTGTTGACAATCTTGAACGGCGGGAATGCATACAGGTCGAGATGGAACCAATCCAGCAGAAAAGCATCCACGTGAACTGCTGCTGGGTCTGGAATCGGAGAACAATACAATAGGAGTCTCTAGGTTATCGAGGTAGCGAACAGATCTATGGTTGGCTGACCCCACAGGGCCCAAAGTCTGCTGCAAACATTCTTGTGAAGGGTCCACTCTGTGGGGATGACCTGACCCTTCCGGCTGAGGTGATCTGCCATGACATTCATACCGCCCTGAATGAACCTCGTTACCAGCGTGAGCTTTCGATCTTTAGACCAGATGAGGAGGTCCCTTGCGATCTAGAACAACTTCACGAAAGAGTCCCTCCCTGCTTGAAGGTGTAAGCCAGGGCTGTGGTGTTGTCAGAGTCCACCTCCACCACTTTGTTAAGCTGGAGGGACTTGAAGTTTATCAAGGCCAAAAGAACCGCCAACAACTCCTGCAATTGATGTGAAGTGTCCTTTGCTCCTGATTCCATGTTCTCGATCATTCCTGTCCGTCCAAAGTCGCACCCCAGCCCGTGTCTGATGTGTCCGAGAGGAGACGGCGGTCGGGTTTCTGAACAGCCAAAGGTAGACTTCCTTGAGAAGAAAGCTGTTCTTACAACACGCGAGAGAAGACCTCCTCTCTTCGGAAACAGGAACTGAGACCGTCTCTAGCGTCATGTCCTTTATCCAGTGAGCAGCTAGATGATACTGAAGGGGGGGAGGTGGATTCTCCCTAACACGATGAACAGGGCCAGTGATGAAAGTGTCCCTGTTAGACTCATCCACTACCTGACTGAGCATCGGTTCCTTCTCAGCATGCTCTGGATGCATTCTAGGGCTTGGAAGATCCTTGGGGCCGACGGAAAAGCCCGAAAAGCTCGACTCTGAAGATCCATACCCAGGGAGACAATGGTCTGGGATGGGATGAGCTGAGACTCCTCAAAATTGACCAGGAGGCCCAGTTCCTTGGTCAGATCCATAGTCCATCTGAGAATCTCCAGACAGCGACGACTTGTGGGAGCTCTTAAAAGCCAGTCGTCTGACGGAGCCGGACACAAGATCATGGTACTGCTGCACAGTCTGTGAACTGTCAACCATGGGGAAGCGAGGAAGTACAGTGACAACCCGAAGCTGTCTAGACTGTCTGGGTCGTACAGACAACTCCTTATCGGGTTGCTGAGGTTGCCGCACTGCGTCACAACAAGTCACTTCTGCTGGTTGTTGAACGTCTTCCCAGTGACACACTGACTCCGTAAACAAAAAATCCTTTAACAAGGACTAAGCTTGGACTGTATGTCTTGCAACACAGCTCAAGGTCTATGGGAGCAGGTGTGGTAACAGACGGGGTTAGTGACTGAAATGGAACCATTACCTTCCCTGGAAGCATGTTATGCTTAAATAAAAGTCCATAGGAGGCTACGCAGCTAAAGGCTCCTCTCCAAATGACAGAGTCCTCAAGGGAATATCAGAAGGAGGGAGAAAAGCACTTTCTCATCTACAGGGACCATATCCGAGAAAAGTTAAGTTCTCTCAGTGAGGGTTTCAATGGTGCAAAAGCAGCAGACTAGAAGGCAACATTATGAAACTGCTTGACAGTCTAGTGAGTTGGCAACAACCAAAGATGAATGACTGAGAAGCATGCGGTAAGGTATGCAGAGCATGTTGTATGCAGAGCATGCTGTATGCAGAGCATGCTGTATGTAGAGCATGTTGTATGCAGAGCATGCTGTATGCAGAGCATGTTGTATGCAGAGCATGCTGAATGCAGAGCATGTTGTATGCAGAGCATGCTGTATGTAGAGCATGTTGTATGCAGAGCATGCTGAATGCAGAGCATGCTGTATGCAGAGCATGTTGTATGCAGAGCATGCTGTATGCAGAGCATGCTGTATGCAGAGCACGCTGTATGTAGAGCATGCTGTAAGGTAAGCAGAGCGTGTTGCATGGCGTTTAACATTTCTCAGAAATTCCATGACCAGTGCTAGAGTGCTTCATGCATGCTTGCATGGGGTTTTAATATCAACATAATATTTACCTTACATTCATAACTCATGATTCATTTTTGTTTTGAAGATATTTTGCCATATTTTGCGATATTGTTAAAAATATATTGCAAGGAATACATATATATTTTTATATAAGTAAGACAAATAACCTCCATTATCATAATGTTTGTGTAGGCATACATGTATATGATTACAAATGCAAGTATGAAAGTAATGAGGTGTTATTATTGTCATTTGTTATTTCTCAAGTTGAGGAGAAAGTGGCAGATGCATGCGTTGAGGTGGCTGACTCATAGCATGAGGTTGCTGCCTCAAGGGTTGCGCTTGCTGAGTGGTTGGCGGATGCGCAGTAGCAAGTTCCTGAGGAACGAGCAGTAATTGTCTCGCGAGTTGAGGTTCCTGAGGCGCAAGGCTAAGGTGTTGTGCTTGCCTTGAGGAGGGTTGAGCTCGCTGCAGCGAGAGCTGAGGAGACTGACTCATGGATGGGAGAGGTTGTTGTACCTCAACCGAGAGTTGCATCAATGGTGGAGCAGCAAGTGGAAGCGGAGGAAGAGAGGTATAAGCCTCCTGATCCCATTGCTGAGGTTGCCTTAAGGAAGGCGGAGGGAGCTGTACACCACTGGGAACAGTAAACTCAGAACGTGGCTCAACATCGTACGCCTGGCAGGCGGTACTGCGGTCAGGCGGAGCAAGCGCAGGCGGAGCGAGTGCAGGCGGAGGCGGAGGCGCAACCTTCTCAGCCCGACACTCACGCATCAAGACTGAAAGTTGTGACTGCATGGACTGCAGTAGAGTCAACTTGGGGTCGGCAGACACTAAGGTCTGCTGAGGTAAAGCCTTAACAGCAGAGATCTGTTGTGGCAGAACCTTACTCCTCTTAGGCGGAGTGCAGTCACCTGAGACTGAGGAGAGTCAGAGCTAACCCAATGACTGCATCCGGGTTGTTGAACTCTAACTTCGTACGTCTGGCATAGGTCTGGACTTTACGTTTAAGAGGTCTTGAGACCTGAGACCAGCGTTTACTCCCCGAAAATTTCTTCTGCAGACGAGCAAAATAAGGGCTCAATCGTCTGCGGGTGGGAGTGACGGTCTCTTAAGACACGCCCGCAACCACCGAGGATACTTCTGTGCGCCGATCAAGGCCTGCCGAACCCTTTTGCCCTTCGACATTGCTTCTCCCCTGGGCTTGGGAGCTTGCAAGAGGTCCCGGACTGGGAGGACGACTGACACGCACAGAAGTACCCTCACGCACAACACTGACACACTTTGCGCTAATCACTTATCACTTTGATTTTCTGTTTGCACTTATTTCACTGAACTCGAAACTTTAAGTGGTTTGTACCTGAAACACGCAATTCTATCCTTTCTCAAAAGTTAGTAATTGCGAAAACAGAATTACAATGTAACAGAAAAATCTAATGAAAGACAAATAATTCAGTGGCTGGAAAGAGACTAAACACTAGATCAAATAAACTACGTTTAAAATCTCTCACCGCATAAAGCTTGAGAACAAGAAAAACTCTAGAAACGTTTACCTTCTTCCCCTAAAGAGACTAGGGAGAAGAGCAAAAACGATAACAACGTTACTCGCTTGAACGAAACGTTTATCCTCCTCTTTCTCCCTCCGTCTCTATCTCTCTCTCTCTCTCTCTCTCTCTTGACTTAGAACCTGAGAGAAGAGCCCAATCATATATATCGTTAAAACATATTATTGTTAAAGGAAAAAATTTCCCAAAATGAAAAGCTCCTTTGTAGAATTAAAACCATTAAGTTAAGAAAGAATGAACAAAACGCTAGACACGGTTACTCTTACTGCAACGTGACACCGTGAAAATTCTCTCTCTATCGTAACGATAGAGCGCAAGTTGAACGTTCTGAAACGTCAACAACTGCAGAGACAAAACAAAACGTTAGTTCAACTTTGAAAACAGTACGAGACTATCAAAGAAATTCTTTCAAAAACATTAAAATAGCATAATATGTTAACAGGTAAAACCGAAATGACGGGCTCAATGTTAATTAACTTCGGTACAAGAAAAGACCGCCTACCATTAGGAAAGGTCGAATATATAAAAATTAATTTTAATAATTTTATAATAAAAGGAAGTTAATCGAAGAGGCCTATAAAAGGCGGAGAGATATAAAATAAATCTATAACTTTTGTTAGCAAAATTAAGAAAGAGAGTCTATACTCTCTAAGACACCAACCCTTCCGTCTAAGGGAAGGGTCGGCCATTAAAAGGTGAAAGAGAGTTCATACTCTCTTCGTCACCATAATAAAATTAATTCCAAAAGCTAACTAAGCTAATATAGAAGTTTCTAGCATAGCGAACAGCTGCAAATTTTAGAGAAATACTTCACCAAACCGTGAACAATACTCCAAAATCATAAGCGTATCCAAGAACGTCTTGCCGGAAGCACGACAGAGGAAAAAGTGAGGTGGCGTCAACAACAAGTACTGTAGTACCTGGCCACAGGTGGCGCTTGTGAGTACACCCCCTTCTAGTATAGTGATAGCTGGCGTATCCCTCCCGTAGAATTCTGTCGGGCAACGGAGTTGACAGCTACATGATTATCGGGTAAGTTTAATATTGAAAATTGTATTTCTCCTAACTATACAAACCTTAGCTATTTATACAAACTTGCCCGTCATCCCTATCCCCCTTGAAGTCCTACCTCCAAGCAAAGTGACTAAATCACAGGTGTGTGAATGGGAGTGGTAGCAAGCTAACCCCCCTACCCCTGCTAACTAGCGGTGTGGGTAGTTAACCCTCGCTAAATTTTAATGGCTCGTCATTTCAGCTCCATCGAAAGTATAACCCCTAATAAATAGCTAAGGTTTGTATAGTTAGGAAAAATACAAATTATCTACAAATTTGTCATGTTAATGCCTCTAAATTAAGTAATTATTACAACAATGTAATGATAAATGGAAAATAATACAATACATACTGTACAATACTGTACTATTATAGTTACTTCTATTATAGACTACAGCTACATTTTCTGTATGAACCCATTTTCTTCAACACTGTGATGGGTGACTTTTATTCACGGCCTGGCAGGCAAATCGCTTTTCTTAAAGTGAAACATTTTTCGTAAAGCGAGTCATAAAAATATTCGCATCTCGTTTCGTAGCTTAAAAATTTCTTAAGCAGAGTCTTTCGTGAAGAGAGATATGACTGTGTTTAGGATACACATTGAAAGGAGTCTTACCTGCAGTGGTTTAAGGTCAGCAGTGCTGGGTACATTGGTGCTGTGTTCCCCAAAGGGAGGAGAGAAGGTGAAAGGAAGAAGAGAGCCAGTCCTTTTTACTCAATCACCCTAGACTAATCTGGGTAACCTCAGTCCTCAACCCTATGCTAATTGACCATCAAGGAACTTGAAACTGTTTAGACCACTTACTGTGCAGCCACCACAGGACCAACAGAAAATGCATCCATGTTCCTGTGGGTTACGTCCTGCACGTAATAGGCGGTGAAGGTCATCTGACACTTCCATACGTCCGCTTGCAGTACCAGTGACAGTGGTTTTTCTTGAACGCCAGGCATTTTGCAATGCCCCTGATGTCATGAGCTCTGGGTCATTTGGTAGGAGGAGGGTCAGAGCTGAGTGCAAACTCGATGACCTTTAGGATCTAGGAGATGGTATTCCTCCTGACCCTCCTCTTGACCTTCCCAGTGCTGACAAATAGTGCCGTTGCATGAGGGGGGGGGGGAGCTGCTGCTGTTCTCTTTCAGTAACACCTCAGACTCCTCATTAGGCAAAGTAGTAGTTAGTCTGGGCCTTCGGTTACAGAACATAGACTCTCTATGTGAAATGAGCTGAACCTAGGGTCTAACACACCCCGATTCTAAGTCTTGGCAATGAACTCGGGGACGAAGTTGAGGTTTACTTCTCCCCATCTCCTTGAGTGGGAGACGTCAGAGAATAGACCATGTAGTTCACTAACTCTTTTGGCCGAGGCCAAAGCGAGTAGGCATACCATCTTCTATGTGAGGTGGCAACCTGTTGCCTGGCGTAATGGTTTGTAAGGAAGGCGCTTCAAGGACTGAAGTACCCGAACCACGTTCCAAGTAGGAGGTCTAAATTCCAACAGGGAATAAGAAATCTCATAGCTTCGTGTGAGTAATTAAAGTTCTAATGAGAAGGATATATCTACTCCTTTCAGTTTAAAGGCTTGACTCAAGGCTGAGCAGTAGCCTTTGACTGCCAAAACCAAGATAAGCATTTCTTCCTGAAGATGTACAAGGAATTCCACAATTGCTGGAATAGAGGCATTGAGGGGATTGATATCACTTCCATGACACCAACCACAACAGCCATTCTTTTTGTAACTCGTTGCGCAAAGCCTCTCTGTCTGAGGAGGTGTTGGACAGTCTCCAGGTATGAAGTCGAAGCAAAGCTACGGCTTTGTGACAGATGATGGTATGTGGTTGTTTGAGCAGATCATGTCCTTGAGGGATTTACCTTGAGATCTTTGTGAGGAGCTGCAGAAGGTCCAGGAACCACTTGATGCCATAACGGAGCTATTCGACTCATCAGTAAGTTCTTGCTTACTCTGACTTAGTTGAGGACTTTTCTCATCAGACAAAACAGGGGAAACGTGTACACGTCTATGTTTTTCCACCATTGTGCGAATACATCTTGCCAAAGAACTTAGGGATCCGGGACTAGAGAACAGTACAGTGGAAGCCTGAAGTTCAGGGCCATTGTGAACAGGTCCACAGTCGGGGAACCCACACAAAGTCAGGACTTTGTTGGCTACTAGATGATTCAAAGACCACTCAGGGCCCACTATCTGAGTCGCTCTGCTCAGATTGTCTGCTAGCACATTCCATTTGCCTGGAATTAAGCATGCAGATAGGGTCACCGAGCTGTCTTCTGCCCATTGGAGTATCTCTACTGCTAGATACCACAGTTGCTGCAAAAAGGTACCGACTTGTTTGTTTAGGTAAGCTACTAATGTGGTATTGTCTCTCATTAATACCACAGTGTCTCCTGCCAGGAACTAGTGGAACTGTTGGAGGGCGAGGAAGGCTGCCCACTTCTCTAAGAGATTTATGTGCTGATACCTTTCTGATTCGGAACATTCGCTGGAAGTGGTGTGGTGCAGCATATGGGACCCCCACCCTTCTTTTCATGTATCCGAAGAACATCAATTCCAAGGGAGGGACAAGAAGTTTTGGTCCGTCAACCACCATCTGAGATCCATCTGTTCCTATGGTCTTATGTAGACTAGGAGTTCCCAGGAATCAGTCGATTGATTACACTGGTTCTTGAGACACCACTGGAGGGATCTCATCATGAGGCATCCGTTGGGAATTAGACGGGCCAGAGAGGATAGATGGTTGAGCAACCGCAACCAGCTCTGAGCTGGGAGCTTTTCTCGTCTGAGGAAGGGCTTTGCTACCTCCCTAAGCTCTGAATTCTTTCATCTGATGGAAATGCTCTGTGTCTTTCAGTGTCTATTGACATGCCCCGATAAACCAGTCTTTGTTATAATAGCAATTGAGACTTCTTGAGGTTTACTATGATCCCCAGATCTTCGCAAAACCTTAGAAGCTCATCTCGGTGGTGAAAAAGGGTTGCTGCCGAGTCTGCTAGAATCAGCCAGTCATCCAGATATCTTAGGAGACATATGCTAGTTTTTTGGGAAGCTACAAAACTTTTCATTTTCCATAAATTGACAGTGCTTGAAGTATGTATGTATTCCCAGGCTGCTGAAAACAAAGTAGCAACTCAGTGCACAGGCTGGAGTAAGGGGGGCTCCACCAGACAGTAACTACCAACACTTCATTACTGTCTGAAGTTCAAGACAAGCTGAAAGTATGCTCCTACTAAAAGATGCGGGTTTGTATTCAGGTAGGAATAAATTTGGATTATATTTAAGAATTTTGTGCAATGAAGCCCACTGTTGGGCTATTTTAGTGCTACTAACGCTATGCATCCAGAAGTCTGCTCAACAAAAGCTTCAAGTGCTGACGACGATCACTGGTAGAAATTAACAAATGTAAAAGGAGTATCAATAGCATAAAATATGACAAATTCGAAGATAATTTGTATTTTTCCTAACCATACAAACCTTAGCTATTTACAAAGGGTATTACTTTTAGCGTAGCTGAAATGGCGAGCCATTAGAATTTAACGAGGGTGTATTACCCCCGCGCTAGTTAGCGGGGGGGTAGGGGAGTGGTAGCTAGCTACCCCTCCTCCCCCTCACACACAGGTGAATACTCACTTTCACTTAGAGGTAGGACTTGTCTTGGGGGACAGGGCTGGCGGGCAAATATGTGTAAATAGCTAAGGTTTGTATGGTTAGGAAAAATACAAATTATCTTCGAATTTGTCATTTGTTCCGTAACCGAAATACAAACCACGCTATTTACAAAGGGTGACTTATCCCTTAGGAAGGGTGGAAAGTCCCCAGCCATACTGGCTTTGGCTTTACCCGGGGACTCAGAATCCGAGTGAGTCGCACTCGAGAAAAGGAGTCCCTGCACCTCACAAGTTCCTTGCACCGCAAGGAACCATGTGGCCTACGTAAGCTTGTGTGTGAAGGAAGAAGTGTGACCCGTCTTAGGCAGTTGACCTGGAGTTCCAGAAGGAACTCTGGGTTAGGACGTTCCCAATACCACCTCGTCAGGGTATGGGGGACGCGACAGTATTGACTCAATACTCGGAACACAAGGAAGCATGGTTTACCTGCAGAGGTTCGAGGTCAGCTATGCAGAGACCAGGATGCTGCTTCCCCGTAGAGGGGATGATGAAGAAAGAAGTAAGGGCCAGACATACTTCTTTCGTTCATGCAGACTAAAACCTGATAACAATGCCCTCAACCTTCTGCTACCTGTCCAAAAAGGAGCCTGAGGTTAGACCAGCTGTTGTGTAGCCACCACAGAGCGATAGAAAACGTATCGAGACTCCTGTGGGTCACGCCCTGCAGGAAGCGGGCTGCGAAGGTCATCAGACGCTTCCAGACTCCAGCTTGTAGCACCTGCGTCACAGAGTAGTATTACTCGAAGGCGAGGGACGTTGCGATGTATCCAACATCGTGCTGTAGGGCGACGTGACGGGGGAGGGTCTGAAGACAGGTCGAGATGAATGTCCTTGAGTCCGGGCTGAAGAGGTATACTGGTGACTCTCCCCCCATGTCCTCCTTGTGTTCCCAAATCGGCTGCAACTGAGGCCAAACTGCAGCTGTTCCCAGCGCTAACCTCTCGATTCCTGTACTGGCAAGAAAGAGAAGGTCTTGGGACATCAGACACAGAATGGAGACTCAAAATCTTGAATGAATCGGACCGAAGGGTCGGGACCCTCAGATTCTGAGTCTAGCCAACAACTCAGGAGCGAGCCTGAATGTTGCCTTCCCCTCTTCCTTAGAAAGGGGGGGAGTAGTAAGAGACCAAGAAGATTGCTTACACACTGGCCGTGGCCAGAGTGAGCAGAAGACCCAAGGCGGAATACAATCCGAGGCCTGTCGTAAAAGGGTCTTGAGAAGATCTCTTAAAGGACTAAAAGTCCGAGCCATGCTCCAAGTTGGAGGTCTTCCTCCGACTAGGGCAGGGACGATCGTAGCTTCGCATGAGCGAGAATAGATCCAGCGGGCAGGAAAAAGTTATTCCTTTAAGCCTGAAGGTCAGGGAAAGGCTGAGCGACAGGCTTCATTGCCAAGAGCGGAAAGGAGTTTCCTCCCGCCGAAAGGCAATAAGACCGTTATTGCTGGAGAAGAGGCCTCACGGGAAGAGGTATATCTCCCACGGCACCAACCACCTTAGACTCTTCACTTTGCCTGGGAGACCCCTGTGGATGACTATCGCAGATGACGCGACCTCCGTACCGCGACTGTAGCGGGTTGTCTCTTCTAGAGGAGGAAGCGTAGTGTCTCCAGGCATGAAGCCGAAGCGACGCCCCGGTTCGGGAGAGATGTCGCAGTGTGGTTGCTTGAGTAGCCTGCGCCGTGGGAGAAGCTCTCCCGGGAGTTCCGTCAGGGGAAGCAGAGGGTCCAGAAACCGTTCTGCGCATAGTCCCAGTGGAGCTCTCCCATTGAAAGGTTGACAGACAACCTGGTTTTGTTGAGACCCATTGTCCGCAGACAAAAAGGAGGGAAGACGCAGGCGTCGAAGTTGTCCCACCATCACCGGAATGCATCTTGCCAGAGTCTCGGGGTCTGAGACTGGGGGGAAAACTAGCGGAAGCTTGAGGTTCCAAGCTGTCGCGATCAGGTCCCCCAGATCAGCACTTGCTGGTTACCCAAGGTCAAAGACCCCTAGGTACACTCTCTCTATGAGGCTCTGCTTGGATAGTCTGAGAGAAACATTCCCCTGCCTGGAATGAGAGAGCCGATGGTGGAATTGAGAGAATCTCAATCATCCCGGTATCTCTACTGCAAGATGTGAAGGTGTGAAAATGCGTCCCCTGCTGGTTAGCATGAAGTCGACACGCAACGGGGCGACTTGGCAGGAGCGGTAGGACTGAAGAGGGGCCAGACTAAGGCCCTTAAGCCTGCCTGAATGATGGAGAGGTATCCTTCAGGTCTTGACCATAGGCCTGGACCGGAACATGCCCCCCCCCCTTTCCTTTGACGAGTCCGAGAACCGCATCAAGAATGTGGGGAAAGGACGAGAATATCCACTACCATCAAGAGGCTCCATAGGTCAACACCCATTGCAGGTTTAATAGTTCCGCTGGTCCCATAGGGCCAGGGAGTCCGGTTAAACATTGCCTGAAGCCACCGGAACTTGGATCGCCCCACATGGAACTTATCCTGAGGCGACCGTTCGGACTATAAACGGGTCAATGAGGAAAGAAGAACTAGGAAACGTTCCAAGGTAGGGCTGAAAACTCTGCTTGACTGAGAACAGGTACTGCGACTCTCCTCAGTCTTGCCACAGTCAACCGAAAGGAAGGCTCGGAGGATGTGGTAACAGAATCTGGCGTCCCCAGGTGGTCACCCATCCAAGTGCCGACGTTGCTTAACCTCGCTGGACGGACGAGAAGCGGGGTTTCCAACGTGGTAAGGCGGTTGACTCAATATCATGGCCAGATACTCCAGATGTTGAGGCAGAGGAAGAGAAGGCTCCAAGCAAAATACCATGAGCCCACACTCATGGTCAGCATTCGGAAGCTTTTCCCGGCGCTGAAGAAGGTCGAAACCCGAGCCTACCGGAGTTGACCAGCCCTCCAAACAGCAGAGGAGGCGGAAGTCCGCACCTGAGCGGCCAAGAGGAAGGCAGGGAGAGTTCTCTGGGGAAACAAACCTGCTATGCCACGGCGGGATAGCCACACTGCATCATAAGCAGGAATACTTGCAGTTTAGGCTGAATTCGACGAGCACCCTGGAAGATGGATGGAATGGAAACTGAAAGTACCCGTCCTTCCGATCCAGGGTTAAAGGAGTCCTGTCGCCTCGTTACCAGTCTGATCGATTCTGCTGGTCTACGCTGGCCGAAGTTTGTTCGACAAACTTGATCAGGGCTGAGAGGTCGACTATGGACATCCCCTCTCAGATCCTTCCTTACAAGAAAGGATCGACTGAGGGGGCCGGGGGTGAAGCCGTCGATGATCCTAAGGAAGACCTTCGCCTAAGGTATGGATCATTCTGCCCAACCGGGCAACTCTGCTGATGCTATGGCATAGAGGTTCAGAGACACTGAATTCGCTGACAGAGACGGCAGGCGCGATATCCTTGGCTACTCACAGAGATTGTGCGGGAATGGGCATCGGGAAGCTGTCATTCGGATGAGTAACCTTAAGCATCCTCCCAGCGAAAAAACCTGCAATCCTAGAGTTCGTGAACTCCTTTTAGGACTATGCCCCCCCGGGGGAGTCTCCCGTGCCATCTGTTCCTGACAGGAGGAAACTGCAATTGGACACCTTGTCCCAGTTGTCGTAGCCGATAACTTAGGCCGACGTGGTTGAAAGAAAAGGGAGCTGGAGCCCTGCAGAGTCTGGAAGAAAGCGCCTTGGAGGAGTGAAACCGGAAGTCGATTTACTCCGCACAGCAGATGTTTAAGTCTCTGTCCTTGGGCAAAGACAAAACTCTTCTCAAGGATGGAAGGGTGTCTGAGGTCGTTGACCTCCACAGATGAGACACCCGAAGGAAGCCTTCAGTCAGTGCGTCCAGATGGTAAAACATCGAGCTTGTCCGCAAGTAGATACTTAACGACGAAAGGCCAAGGTGCCTGAGCTCGAGAGGAGGAAAGTACCCTTGATCTTCCTGTAGCTTCCTTGAACCAAACCTCGGGCCGTAACCGAGGAGGGAAAGAACCTGGTAAGCTCCCAGAGGAAGAGGTAAGCAGTCACCCCTTGTCCGATGGAGAAATCTTCAACGGAAAGCCCCCCCGCCAAAAATCCTTCCAGGGCGGGAGAAGGAGAGAGTACTCGTGCAGGAGAGGGGACCCTCGAGACCGACCTCTTGGGAACCAACTTCGCCCTGGGGGAAGTCACCACGAAGTCCACTCCTCTCTTTCTCTTCAGCGTAGGAGAGACAGCCGCTGGTTTGTTACCCTGGCCGGTGAGTGCTGGTTTCATAACCCTCATTAACGCCCGTGCCAGCGGATCAAACCATGTCTGCTGCTCCAAGGACACAGAGTCCGAAATCCTCGCTAAGGTGAAAGGGATCGGGCGATCCTTTGGAGAGGACACGACGGTTCCTGCCTGAAAAGAAGGTGGGAAGAATGCTGTACTGACCTGTCTTCGTCCTGCACTACCAACCTGTGCTTGGATGGAGGTGATCCCGAGTGCCGCCTAGGAGCACGCGTCCCTGCTGCTACCACCGGCTGTGGAATTCGCCGCGAACTATGGTCGCGCGAGGGCGAACGGTCGCGCAAAGGCGAATGGTCGCGCGGGCGCACAGGCGAGTGGTCGCGCGGGCGCGCAGGCGAGCGGTCGCGAGGGCGCGCAGGCGAGCGATCGCGCGGGCGCGCAGGCGAGCGATCGCGCGGGCGCGCCGGCGAGCGATCGCGCGGGCGCGCAGGCGAGCGATCGCGCGGGCGCGCAGGCGAGCGATCGCGCGGGCGCGCAGGGGAATGGGCGTGACGGCGAGGGATCGTGCTGCCGCGTAGGTGAAGAAGATCGCTGGCGGTAAGCGATGGCGAGCAGCATGTGTAGGTGAATGATCGCGTGATAGGGTGCGATGGTGATCAGCATCCGCAAGAGGGCGAGCGTTCAGGGTTGTGCGATGAGGAGCAGCATGCGTAAGCGGGCTATCGTGCAGGGTTGTGCGATGGCGAGCAGCATGCGCAGGTGAATGATCGCGTGAAAGGGTGCGATGGTGATCAGCATCTGCAGGAGGGCGATCGTTCAGGGTTGTGCGATGAGGAGCAGCATGCGTAAGCGGGCAATCGTTCAGGGTTGTGCGATGGCGAGCAGCATGCGCAGGTGAATGATCGCGTGAAAGGGTGCGATGGTGATCAGCATCTGCAGGAGGGCGATCGTTCAGGGTTGTGCGATGAGGAGCAGCATGCGTAAGCGGGCAATCGTTCAGGGTTGTGCGATGGCGAGCAGCATGCGCAGGTGAATGATCGCGTGAAAGGGTGCGATGGTGATCAGCATCTGCAGGAGGGCGATCGTTCAGGGTGGTGCGATGAGGAGCAGCATGCGTAAGCGGGCAATCGTTCAGGGTTGTGCGATGGCGAGCAGCATCTGCAGTTGAGGGTCGCGCGATGGCGGTCAGCATCTGCAGTTGAGGGTCGCGCGATGGCGGTCAGCATCTGCAGTTGAGGGTCGCGCGATGGCGGTCAGCATCTGCAGTTGAGGGTCGCGCGATGGCGGTCAGCATCTGCAGTTGAGGGTCGCGCGATGGCGGTCAGCATCTGCAGTTGAGGGTCGCGCGATGGCGGTCAGCATCTGCAGTTGAGGGTCGCGCGATGGCGGTCAGCATCTGCAGTTGAGGGTCGCGCGATGGCGGTCAGCATCTGCAGTTGAGGGTCGCGCGATGGCGATCAGCATCCGCAGTTGAGCTAGTAGCTGGCGAACCATGTTCCTTCAGAAGTGTTGGAGAACGTTGGCGTGCCAGCTGTAACACACGTGGGCGATCTGGAGATCGCTGACGAGCTGACGATCGCTGGCGAGCTGATGATCGCTGACGAGCTGACGATCGCTGGCGAGCTGATGATCGCTGACGAGCTGACGATCGCTGGCGAGCTGATGATCGCTGACGAGCTGATGATCGCTGACGAGCTGATGATCGCTGACGAGCAGAAGGCTACGCGTGGAAGCCTGCGCAAAGAAGAAGAGTCCTTGACCCCGACCTGAACCGAAGTTCTAGATCGCGAGGGCGAACGTGGGCGCACAGGGCACGTAACAGGAACCACAGGGAAGATCATCTTGAAAGCGCTGACGAACAGGAGAGCGCTGACGAACAGAAGGGCGCGCAGGGAAACCCTGACACGCAAGGGAAGAACCCCCGTGGGGGCAACCCTTTGCCCCGAAGGGATCGTTGTCCGCCGGGAGACTGATGTCCGTCGGAAGACCGCTGTCCGTCGGGAAGACCGTTGTCCGTCGGGAAGACCGTTGCCCGTCGGAAGACGAGATTAGACTGCTGTCCATCTGCACCAAGACGGAAGATCGAGAAAAAGAAGTTGTAGGCTGCAAACGGAGATTCAAAAAGGCGCCTCAAGCACCCTTATAGGGAGATGAGAGGCCCTTACGACGAGGCGGACGGAGGGCCTTACGGCGAGGGAGGCCAACAGCAACAGCAACAGAAGAAACCTCCGAAGAGGAGTCTCTATGAGTGTACTCTCTCGCGAACGAAAGAGAAACACTTCGTGGAAGAGACTGGTCAGCCAGTGACCTAAGAGGGGCAATCCTCCGAAGAGGAGCTCCTGCAGTTGCCCAGCCCCTTGAGCGAAACTGCAGGTGCGACCGCTCAGCACCAAGAGCATAGTCGCACGAAAAAAAGGCAAGAGAAGAACCCCCCAAAAGAGGAAAAGCTCAAGCCTGGACAGGAAAAAAACTTCCCTCGGAAGGAAAGTTATCCGCCCAAGGAGGCAAGCCTCCTGACTGTTCTAAAATGAACTGGAGAGCTGTCCGACGACACGGGAGTACTACCAGTAGAAGGAGACACGCCCCTGACGACAATACAAGGGGGGAGGCAGCAACAGCCGAATCCCCAGGACTCAACCAGACAGCTCACACCGTTGCTATATTACAGAAACGAACTAGATCGGTAACTGTAAAAAAATAAAACAAATAATATTAGTACACATTCATTCCCCCGGGAAGGCTCCGAAGAGGAATCCCGAGGAAAAGGAACAAGAATTACACAACAGGCACGTGCCCTCACAACCACTTACACTCGCGGAAGGAGAGCTGTAACCAAAACAGAATTATAACAATTATAATTATGTAACTATGTAATTAAGTAATTTAAAAATGAATGAACACTAAAGAAAAAACGAAAACCCCGAAAGGAATCGTTCTACAAGCTGAAAAATTAACAACTACAATTAGATTCATAAACTAATTGAGACAAAATGTACGGCGTAGCAACCCCACCCACACGGGAAGGAAGCTACAAGGGCGTAGTAAAACATAGTAAAAGGGTGAACGACCTCAAGAGAGAGAGAGAGAGAAAGACCGAAGTCAAACTCGATCGCAACCCATAAAATTAGGCCGTGGTGGCCTAACTGCCGAGGCCTCCACGTAGATATCGTACACTACACACACACATCTGAAAAGGAAACTTACTTATTTCTATACTCAAATATATATACAAACATGAAAACATGTTTACATATATATTGAGTAAAAGAAAAGTAAGCGATTAAGTAAAGACAAAACAGACAATGGCTGCCAAGCGAGGACCAAGACAGAGACGTCTGTCACAGTCCGAGCCAAAAGTGAAAGTGAGTATTCACCTGTGTGTGAGGGGGAGGAGGGGTAGCTAGCTACCACTCCCCTACCCCCCCGCTAACTAGCGCGGGGGTAATACACCCTCGTTAAATTCTAATGGCTCGCCATTTCAGCTACGCTAAAAGTAATACCCTTTGTAAATAGCGTGGTTTGTATTTCGGTTACGGAACAAATAGCTGGTATATGGTGTATTTAAAGATGTTTTGAATCTGTTTACTAATAATAACTAATGGAAATCCATAGCAATTTTAGTTATGGATGTTAACACATCATAATTAAAAAACTAATGGTTTTTGCAAGAGACTGTTCAAAAAATAGGTTAAAAACAACACCAGTTATTGTAATATTCTATAATTTTACTGGATACAAAGCAAGCAAGTTTGAGGCCAAAAGAATGTTATATAAGCTTTAAGTAATGCCTACATTGTGCCTTATGCTAAAAAAAAACTTGGTGCTATCTGCAACAGTAACCACTGGTGAATGAGCTAAGTACCGTTCAGTAAATGGGAAAATCCAGTGTTTTACACAAAGAATAATGATGAAAAACAAACTACTGTAAAGAATAGATATCAGTATAGGCCCTAGCTTAATAGGCCTGATGTGGCAAAGCATACAAATAATACTTGATCTACTATAGATATTGTCCTGACTATCATTTGGTCAATATATTAACTTTAATGATGAAGCATTCAGAGTTCCCACTGTTAATTTTTCGATGGGTAAAAACATGGCGTTATAGGTCAATTAAAGTCACCCCTTCAATGAGCTAGGACACAGTATCCTAGGCTAAGTTAAGTGAAAATGTGAGGTTTTATTACTTACTGGTATGGACTTAATGCTTGGCCTATGGTAACCTATATACTGTAGTTTTACACAATATTCGTAAACTGACTTTCACCAACATAATTAAATATAGACCTATCAAATAAAACACTATTAAGAACCCCATTACCTAATTCAGCAGTTAACCCTTTTACCCCCCAAAGGACGTACTGGTACGTTTCACAAAAGCCATCCCTTTACCCCCATGGACGTACCGGTACGTACATGCAAAAAAATGCTATAAAAATTTATTTTTTCATATTTTTGATAATTTTTTATGAAAATTCAGGCATTTTCCAAGAGAATGAAACCAACCTGACCTCTCTATGACAAAAATTAAGGCTGTTAGAGCAATTTAAAGAAAATATGCTGCAAAATGTGCTGGGGAAAAAATAACCCCTTGGGGGTTAAGGGTTGGAAATTTCCAAAGAGCCTGGGGGTAAAAGGGTTAAGGATAATTCATATACCTAGTTTTGTAGAAATGCCAATTTCATTGCTTTTGTTTTGGTTGCCATAACAGAAGTCCCTCAGGAGTTCTTAAAATTCCCGAATGTTAGTTATCCTATCCAAATTTTGATTTCCCATTTCCTGTATGACAGTATTAGTCCTGGTACCCATTAGTAATCCAATTAAAATGTTATTTTCATTAGTAAAATAAATTTTTGAATATACTTACCCGATAATCATGTAGCTGTCAACTCCGTTGCCCGACAGAATTCTACGGGAGGGATACGCCAGCTATCACTATACTAGAAGGGGGTGTACTCACAAGCGCCACCTGTGGCCAGGTACTACAGTACTTGTTGTTGACGCCACCTCACTTTTTCCTCGGTCCACTGGTTCTCTATGGGGAGGAAGGGTGGGTCAATTAAATCATGATTATCGGGTAAGTATATTCAAAAATTTATTTTACTAATAAAAATAACATTTTTCAATATTAAACTTACCCGATAATCATGTAGCTGATTCACACCCAGGGGGGTGGGTGAAAAACCAGTGTACAAGACTAAAGGATAGCTAAGTATCCCGTATTTCATATAATCAGTTATCCACAATAACAATGAAATAATAAGTACCTGGTAAGGAAGTCGACTTGAACCGTTACTCTGCCTTTAATAAGATCGTCTTCCTTACTGAGCGCAGCGTTCCTCTTGGAAGGCTGAATCAACTCAAAGGTGCTAAAGTATACAGGGCTGCAACCCATACTAAAGGACCTCATCACAACCTTTAACCTCGGCGCTTCTCAAGAAAGAATTGACCACCCGCCAAATCAACAAGGATGTGGAAGGCTTCTTAGCCGACCGTACAACCCATAAAAAGTATTCAAGAGAAAGGTTAAAAGGTTATGGGATTATGGGAATGTAGTGGCTGAGCCCTCGCCTACTACTGCATTCGTTGCTACGAATGGTCCCAGGGTGTAGCAGTACTCGTAAAGAGACTGGACATCTTTGAGATAGAATGATGCGAACACTGACTTGCTTCTCCAATAGGTTGCATCCATAACACTCTGCAGAGAATGGCTCTGTTTGAAGGCCACTGAAGTAGCCACAGCTCCCACTTCATGTGTCCTTACCTTCAGCAAAGCAAGGTCTTCTTCCTTCAGATGAGAATGTGTTTCTCTAATCAGAAGCCTAAATAGTAAGAAACTGAGTTCTTAGAACTTGGAAAAGAAGGTTTCTTGATAGCACACTATAAGGCTTCTGATTGTCCTTGTAAAGGTTAAGACCTTATTAGATAGTACCTAAGAGCTCTAACTGGGCAAAGTACTCTCTCCAGTTCATTCCCCACCAAGTTGGACAGGCTTGGGATCTCGAACGACTTAGGCCAAGGACGTGAAGGAAGCTCGTTTAGCAAAAACCGAGCTGCAAGGAACATGTAGCCGTTTCAGATGTGAAAACAATGATCCTGCTGAAGGCGTGGATCTCACTTACTCTTTTAGCTGTTGTCAAGCACACGAGGAAAAGAGTTTTTAATGTGAGGTCCTAAAAAGAGGCTGATTGGAGAGGTTCAAATCTTGATGACATAAGGAACCTTAGGACCACGTCTAGATTCCAGCCTGGAGTGGACAACCGACGTTCCTTTGAGGTCTCAAAAGACCTAGGGAGGTCCTGTAGATCTTCGTTGGTGGAAAGATCCAAGCCTCTGTGGCGGAAAACCGCTGCCAACATACTTCTGTAACCCTTGATCGTAGGAGCTGAAAGGGATCTTACTTTCCTTAGATATAACAGGAAGTCAGCAATCTGGGTTACAGTGGTACTGGTTGAGGAAACTGCATTGGTCTTGTACCAGCTACGGAAGACTTCCCTTTGAGACTGATAGATTCTGAGAGTGGATGTTCTCCTTGCTTTGGCAATCGCTCTGGCTGCCTCCTTCGAAAAGCCCCTAGCTCTTGAGAGTCTTTCGAAAGTCTGCAGGCAGTCAGACGAAGAGCGTGGAGGTTCGGGTGTACCTTCTTTACGTGAGGTAGACGTAGCAGGTTCACTCCTAGAGGAAGAGTCCTGGGAATGTCGACCAGCCATTGCAGTACCTCTAAGAACCATTCTCTCGCGGGCCAGAGCGGAGCCAACCAACGTCAGCCGTGTCCCTTTGCGAGAGGAGAACTTCTGAAGTACCCTGTTGACAATCTTGAACGGCGGGAATGCATACAGGTCGAGATGGAACCAATCCAGCAGAAAAGCATCCACGTGAACTGCTGCTGGGTCTGGAATCGGAGAACAATACAATAGGAGTCTCTAGGTTATCGAGGTAGCGAACAGATCTATGGTTGGCTGACCCCACAGGGCCCAAAGTCTGCTGCAAACATTCTTGTGAAGGGTCCACTCTGTGGGGATGACCTGACCCTTCCGGCTGAGGTGATCTGCCATGACATTCATACCGCCCTGAATGAACCTCGTTACCAGCGTGAGCTTTCGATCTTTAGACCAGATGAGGAGGTCCCTTGCGATCTAGAACAACTTCACGAAAGAGTCCCTCCCTGCTTGAAGGTGTAAGCCAGGGCTGTGGTGTTGTCAGAGTCCACCTCCACCACTTTGTTAAGCTGGAGGGACTTGAAGTTTATCAAGGCCAGAAGAACCGCCAACAACTCCTGCAATTGATGTGAAGTGTCCTTTGCTCCTGATTCCATGTTCTCGATCATTCCTGTCCGTCCAAAGTCGCACCCCAGCCCGTGTCTGATGTGTCCGAGAGGAGACGGCGGTCGGGTTTCTGAACAGCCAAAGGTAGACTTCCTTGAGAAGAAAGCTGTTCTTACAACACGCGAGAGAAGACCTCCTCTCTTCGGAAACAGGAACTGAGACCGTCTCTAGTGTCATGTCCTTTATCCAGTGAGCAGCTAGATGATACTGAAGGGGGGGAGGTGGATTCTCCCTAACACGATGAACAGGGCCAGCGATGAAAGTGTCCCTGTTAGACTCATCCACTACCTGACTGAGCATCGGTTCCTTCTCAGCATGCTCTGGATGCATTCTAGGGCTTGGAAGATCCTTGGGGCCGACGGAAAAGCCCGAAAAGCTCGACTCTGAAGATCCATACCCAGGGAGACAATGGTCTGGGATGGGATGAGCTGAGACTCCTCAAAATTGACCAGGAGGCCCAGTTCCTTGGTCAGATCCATAGTCCATCTGAGAATCTCCAGACAGCGACGACTTGTGGGAGCTCTTAAAAGCCAGTCGTCTGACGGAGCCGGACACAAGATCATGGTACTGCTGCACAGTCTGTGAACTGTCAACCATGGGGAAGCGAGGAAGTACAGTGACAACCCGAAGCTGTCTAGACTGTCTGGGTCGTACAGACAACTCCTTATCGGGTTGCTGAGGTTGCCGCACTGCGTCACAACAAGTCACTTCTGCTGGTTGTTGAACGTCTTCCCAGTGACACACTGACTCCGTAAACAAAAAATCCTTTAACAAGGACTAAGCTTGGACTGTATGTCTTGCAACACAGCTCAAGGTCTATGGGAGCAGGTGTGGTAACAGACGGGGTTAGTGACTGAAATGGAACCATTACCTTCCCTGGAAGCATGTTATGCTTAAATAAAAGTCCATAGGAGGCTACGCAGCTAAAGGCTCCTCTCCAAATGACAGAGTCCTCAAGGGAATATCAGAAGGAGGGAGAAAAGCACTTTCTCATCTACAGGGACCATATCCGAGAAAAGTTAAGTTCTCTCAGTGAGGGTTTCAATGGTGCAAAAGCAGCAGACTAGAAGGCAACATTATGAAACTGCTTGACAGTCTAGTGAGTTGGCAACAACCAAAGATGAATGACTGAGAAGCATGCGGTAAGGTATGCAGAGCATGTTGTATGCAGAGCATGCTGTATGCAGAGCATGCTGTATGTAGAGCATGTTGTATGCAGAGCATGCTGTATGCAGAGCATGTTGTATGCAGAGCATGCTGAATGCAGAGCATGCTGTATGCAGAGCATGTTGTATGCAGAGCATGCTGTATGTAGAGCATGTTGTATGCAGAGCATGCTGAATGCAGAGCATGCTGTATGCAGAGCATGTTGTATGCAGAGCATGCTGTATGCAGAGCATGCTGTATGCAGAGCATGCTGTATGCAGAGCATGCTGTATGCAGAGCATGCTGTATGTAGAGCATGCTGTAAGGTAAGCAGAGCGTGTTGCATGGCGTTTAACATTTCTCAGAAATTCCATGACCAGTGCTAGAGTGCTTCATGCATGCTTGCATGGGGTTTTAATATCAACATAATATTTACCTTACATTCATATCTCATGATTCATTTTTGTTTTGAAGATATTTTGCCATATTTTGCGATATTGTTAAAAATATATTGCAAGGAATACATATATATTTTTATATAAGTAAGACAAATAACCTCCATTATCATAATGTTTGTGTAGGCATACATGTATATGATTACAAATGCAAGTATGAAAGTAATGAGGTGTTATTATTGTCATTTGTTATTTCTCAAGTTGAGGAGAAAGTGGCAGATGCATGCGTTGAGGTGGCTGACTCATAGCATGAGGTTGCTGCCTCAAGGGTTGCGCTTGCTGAGTGGTTGGCGGATGCGCAGTAGCAAGTTCCTGAGGAACGAGCAGTAATTGTCTCGCGAGTTGAGGTTCCTGAGGCGCAAGGCTAAGGTGTTGTGCTTGCCTTGAGGAGGGTTGAGCTCGCTGCAGCGAGAGCTGAGGAGACTGACTCATGGATGGGAGAGGTTGTTGTACCTCAACCGAGAGTTGCATCAATGGTGGAGCAGCAAGTGGAAGCGGAGGAAGAGAGGTATAAGCCTCCTGATCCCATTGCTGAGGTTGCCTTAAGGAAGGCGGAGGGAGCTGTACACCACTGGGAACAGTAAACTCAGAACGTGGCTCAACATCGTACGCCTGGCAGGCGGTACTGCGGTCAGGCGGAGCAAGCGCAGGCGGAGCGAGTGCAGGCGGAGGCGGAGGCGCAACCTTCTCAGCCCGACACTCACGCATCAAGACTGAAAGTTGTGACTGCATGGACTGCAGTAGAGTCAACTTGGGGTTGGCAGACACTAAGGTCTGCTGAGGTAAAGCCTTAACAGCAGAGATCTGTTGTGGCAGAACCTTACTCCTCTTAGGCGGAGTGCAGTCACCTGAGACTGAGGAGAGTCAGAGCTAACCCAATGACTGCATCCGGGTTGTTGAACTCTAACTTCGTACGTCTGGCATAGGTCTGGACTTTACGTTTAAGAGGTCTTGAGACCTGAGACCAGCGTTTACTCCCTGAAAATTTCTTCTGCAGACGAGCAAAATAAGGGCTCAATCGTCTGCGGGTGGGAGTGACGGTCTCTTAAGACACGCCCGCAACCACCGAGGATACTTCTGTGCGCCGATCAAGGCCTGCCGAACCCTTTTGCCCTTCGACATTGCTTCTCCCTTGGGCTTGGGAGCTTGCAAGAGGTCCCGGACTGGGAGGACGACTGACACGCACAGAAGTACCCTCACGCACAACACTGACACACTTTGCGCTAATCACTTATCACTTTGATTTTCTGTTTGCACTTATTTCACTAAACTCGAAACTTTAAGTGGTTTGTACCTGAAACACGCAATTCTATCCTTTCTCAAAAGTTAGTAATTGCGAAAACAGAATTACAATGTAACAGAAAAATCTAATGAAAGATAAATAATTCAGTGGCTGGAAAGAGACTAAACACTAGATCAAATAAACTACGTTTAAAATCTCTCACCGCATAAAGCTTGAGAACAAGAAAAACTCTAGAAACGTTTACCTTCTTCCCCTAAAGAGACTAGGGAGAAGAGCAAAAACGATAACAACGTTACTCGCTTGAACGAAACGTTTATCCTCCTCTTTCTCCCTCCGTCTCTATCTCTCTCTCTCTCTCTCTCTCTCTTGACTTAGAACCTGAGAGAAGAGCCCAATCATATATATCGTTAAAACATATTATTGTTAAAGGAAAAAATTTCCCAAAATGAAAAGCTCCTTTGTAGAATTAAAACCATTAAGTTAAGAAAGAATGAACAAAACGCTAGACACGGTTACTCTTACTGCAACGTGACACCGTGAAAATTCTCTCTCTATCGTAACGATAGAGCGCAAGTTGAACGTTCTGAAACGTCAACAACTGCAGAGACAAAACAAAACGTTAGTTCAACTTTGAAAACAGTACGAGACTATCAAAGAAATTCTTTCAAAAACATTAAAATAGCATAATATGTTAACAGGTAAAACCGAAATGACGGGCTCAATGTTAATTAACTTCGGTACAAGAAAAGACCGCCTACCATTAGGAAAGGTCGAATATATAAAAATTAATTTTAATAATTTTATAATAAAAGGAAGTTAATCGAAGAGGCCTATAAAAGGCGGAGAGATATAAAATAAACCTATAACTTTTGTTAGCAAAATTAAGAAAGAGAGTCTATACTCTCTAAGACACCAACCCTTCCGTCTAAGGGAAGGGTCGGCCATTAAAAGGTGAAAGAGAGTTCATACTCTCTTCGTCACCATAATAAAATTAATTCCAAAAGCTAACTAAGCTAATATAGAAGTTTCTAGTATAGCGAACAGCTGCAAATTTTAGAGAAATACTTCACCAAACCGTGAACAATACTCCAAAATCATAAGCGTATCCAAGAACGTCTTGCCGGAAGCACGACAGAGGAAAAAGTGAGGTGGCGTCAACAACAAGTACTGTAGTACCTGGCCACAGGTGGCGCTTGTGAGTACACCCCCTTCTAGTATAGTGATAGCTGGCGTATCCCTCCCGTAGAATTCTGTCGGGCAACGGAGTTGACAGCTACATGATTATCGGGTAAGTTTAATATTGAAAAATTTTTTTCTATCATGCGACTTTCTCTTGGGCAATCTTCTACCTACACAGTACCTATACAAGCTCCACCCCATTAAATAAAGTTCCCCGCCCCGCCTTGGTCACACATTTGGAAGTAATTTCTTGGATCTATATTTAAGAAAGATGTACATATTAACAGCATCCAAAACAAGTGAACATTTTCCTTTTTTATAGGAAATGAAAACTTAATGTTGTATTTACAGGTATTTTGAACAGTTTTTAAGAAATCAAACATAAGAAATAAATGTTTTTCAAATTATATGGATGGGTTAAACTAGGAGACACATCTGAAAAATCCAGTTTCAGGACTGAAGCTGGTTGGTAAACAAACACAGGGTAGAGACTTAGTCCTAGGATAAGCTAAGGACATGGACGTCTAAGGGGCGGGGGCGGGGTTTCCACAACGGGTACCACTCTCCAGTAGGTAAAGACACAGCTCCTGTTTGTTTCACTTTTGAAATTAGTTTTTCAGTCATAACTTTTGGAATTTCGAGACCTATAAAATTTGATAAATGTCAATTTCTCCAAACTATTTGCATAAGAACAATTCAAAGTACCTATAAATACACAAGGAAGACTTATGATTTTCTTCATTAGGAATATTATGCTATGGTAAATATTCACCCATACTTAAACTACACGTCTAACATGATCTGTCCCAACCAACTACATAGGCTCCCGAAATACAAATAAATGCACATGTAGTTTGTTGGAACAGGTGTAAACTTTCTCATTACTTGTCAAATCAATTTCTAATTATGAGGAAGTTGTTGTTTATCTTGGTCTGAAATATCATATAAAGCTGGTTTTACATTTTAAGAAATTTGAATCAATTACATCTTCCTGGGAGTGAAGCCGATTGGGAAGCAAAACCAGACTTGATACTTAGCCTTAGGGTAATAAAAGGATATGGCAGTCTAAGAGGGGGTTGCAGGGGGGTGTAGCCCAGGGTATGTAAATAGGTAAGGATGCAGCTCCTAAGTTTGTTTTCCTTTTAAAGTGCAGTTTTCCTGTCATAACTTTTAGATTTTACAGTTGGTCTGTCCAAACGAATAACAAAGGCTCCCTTTCTTCATCAAGAATATTAACCTTCAGAAAATATCTACTGATCACAACTGGATGGTGTGAAGAAAGCTCTGGGTGATAGGAGGATAGATGTGAGAGAGGCAAGAGAGCGTGCTAGAAATAGGAATGAATGGCGAGCGATTGTGACGCAGTTCCGGTAGGCCCTGTTGCTTCCTCCGGTGCCTTAGATGACCGCGGAGGTAGCAGCAGTAGGGGACTCAGCAGTATGAAGCTTCATCTGTGGTGGAAATGTGGGAGGTTGGGCTGTGGCACCCTAGCAGTACCAGCTGAACTCGGCCGAGTCCCTGGTTAGGCTGGAGGAAAGTAGAGAGTAGAGGTCCCCTTTTTGGTTTTGTTTCTTGTTGATGTCGGCTACCCCCCAAAATTGGGGGACGTGCCTTTGGTATATGTATGTATGTATGTACAACTGGATAGTGCAGCTGATGCAAATTTAACCTGCAGGAAAATCATATCCCCATTAGGGTCTCCACTAGTTTTATGAATATATAGTTATGGAATGTAATACATGTATTTAGAACATGACAGCCTGATATAACACTACGGTAGGTTCAAGAACCCGTGCATTACTGTAACGATTAAGGCAATGACCTGCTACCCTACCATACTAAATGCAGTTTATTCAAGAAATTTGAGGGGTGTACGTAGGATAGCAGTCAACTGTATGTATCATTATGGCTAACTTAGAATACGACAGTGTAAGGGGGGTTGCAGGGGGGGGGGGGGGGGGGCATTAGCTATCCCGTTAGGTATGTATGCAAGGACACGGCTTGTAGGTTAGGTTAGGGGGGAAAGTTTAGGTCCATTTCTAGTCAATGCATGAGGAACTGGCCGCTGATATAGAACGGCTCCAATTTCTTATAGCGGCCACCTATATGCATGATGACGGACGACTAAGAATACGGCAGTGTAAGGGGAGAGGTCGCAGGGGGAGTCAGCCCCCAGGGTTTCATTATAGTGTATTACAGGGCGATGTAACCTAGGAAAACAACTACTTTTTCTTATAGAAAAAATTACGCTCTCTTCGAAAATGACACTCGTTCCCGTCGCAAATGAATAGTTTCAGAAATATATATATATCTATATCCTCTGATAATGAGGGACCCCCAGTGGGAACTCGGGGTTTTGGGTGGGGAAAACATACTGGGGAATCGATATATACACGTAAAACAAGCCTTTTCTTCTCTATACATTACCCTCTTGAAATTATAATAACCGGAGGAAAATACAAAACAGTATATCTGCATAAACTTTGGAGGCGCCGTTGCAAAGATTGTGTCATGAAAAAATACAGTAACCAGTGCTGCCAACGTCCGATGTAGATCAAATGTTATTTTGTGACCTGTCATACTACTAGGCTAGGTTAGGTGGGTTTGTTAGGTTCTGTGCCCTTTTTGTACTTTTTATATATTGGGTAAAACTTATATGGAGAAATTATTTAAAATTCGTATGGAAATATCTATCATTGCTATTGTTAGTAATGTCAGCGTGCCGTTGGTAACTCTGTGTACCATACGTCAACGTTGGTAACACTGTGTATTATTGGTAACGTTACTAATGTTATCGTTCGCAGTACATTCGTAAGAGAAGTGACACCGTGCAACTTAAAGTTAGCTGAATTGGTTGATCTGTTTGTTTCCGATTGAAATGAACAGCAAATTCGGTTAAATCACATTATTTACTATAGGAAAACACATATTTTCTGTTCGAAATCTCACCCTGTAATACAATAAAAAATTACCGTCCCCAGTTAGGCAAGTAGGTAAAGACACAGCTTGTAGGTTAGGTTAGGTGGGTAAGTTTAGGTTAGTTGGTGTCCAATTTCTTTGCACGCAGAAGGAATTGGCCGCTGATGCATAATGGCCCCTAGAAGTCGATCAAGTTAGTCCATGACTTGAAACCCTACACGAGATTAACTTGGGTATTATTTTTATTATTATTATTACTAGCCAAGCTACAACCCTAGTTGGAAAAGCAAGATGCTATAAGCCCAAAGGCTCCAACAGGGAAAAATAACCCAGTGAGGAAAGGAAATATTGAAATAAATAAATGATGAGAACAAATTACAATAATACCAATCATTCTACAAGCAATAATCATTTAGTGAACTCTAACCTTTGTTCCATTGGCATAGTCTGCTGTCCCTTTCCCAGGATACAAAAGGGTCTTATTGATCAGTTTTTCATCCATTCGCTCTGAAAGCCTTCAGGAAACGCTTATTGGCCTATTTCAGTAAGCACCGGCAAAATTATAACCTCAATTTACATTGACGCTTGGTTAAAGGCCGTAGTCAAATTAGCAATGTATAATCCCAACTTCTTATGACATTAGCCTTTAGCCTATGAAATCCTCACAGTCTTATCTGAAAATTTTGTTCGGAACTCTGAAAAAAAACCTTTGGTTTTACCCATAGATAATCTTTCACTTTTTTGTATGTAACAAAAAAATTTACTTAATAAGTAGCTTTTCGGTATAAAACATATAAAACATCAATAACGGCTAAATTTTGGTTCAAATATATAAGTTAACTAGTTCTAACTAGCATATTTAAATTGACACTATTAAAACGAACACGAAGTTTCGAACATGTATCCAGAATGTAAATAGTGTATATTCATAATATTCTTCTTCTTTAACATGCAAGGTATATCACACATCACATTTATGCCGTTAGATGTTACCCTTAGTTAGGGCAGGTTAACGTCCTTTGAGAGTACATGAGAATTTGCTTTTTTACGAATTGTTTATGCTAATGACATTAATAAGTTTTTTATATAAATGTATTAAAGTTCTTATAAGCACTTGAGTAATTGCTTACAACACCACGCTCTCCATTTACTCAAAAAAAATGCAATCCTGCAGTTCTCATCTTGCATAGTAATTAGGTGGTTATTTCAATACTGGGAAAGCAATACTTAGAAAGATATGTTGAGGAAGAGGGAAGGGGTTATAAAAAGAAAATAGCTCGGTTTCCTCACTAAACAACATGGAAGTGACATGTCAACATAGTCACCCAAACAGAATTCGTGATGCCAGAGTGCATTTGATATACTGTATATTTAAAATGCACTTAATTAAAAATGGATTAATTACTCAAAAGTGTCTATAAAATATGCAATTTACAAATAGTGACACTTTTGAGTAATCACTCAATGTTTAATTTATTTTTAGTATATTTTGAAGATGAGAACTGCAGGATCGCATTATTTTTGAGTAAATGAAGAGCGTGGTGTTGTAAACAATTACCAGCACCTGTAACTACTATGAAAACCTTGGTTAGATCCAAAAATTCTTACAGAATGAAAGAACCTCACAATTTTACTTGCGTGAATGAATTAGAAGTTATACTGTGAGGATATTCGATCCTACACAATAAAACAAAAGATTGGTGGCTTCGGACAAAATTAAAACTTAGGATTTTTATACAGTAAATAAAATACATGGCGATTTAATCATTCAATCCTATGTAACAGTAGGTTGGCCAGGGCACCAGCCACCCGTTGAGAGACTACCGATAGAAAGTTATGGGGTCGTATGACTGGCCAGAGAGTATTACATTGGATCATTTTCCCTTTGCCTACATACACACACCAAATAGTCTGGCCTATTCTTTACATATTCTCTTCTATCATACACCTGACAACACTGAGATTACCAAACAATTCTTCTTCACCCAAGTGGTTACTGCACTGTAATTGTTCAGTGGCCACTTTCCTCTTGTTTAGGGTAGAAGAGACTTTAGCTATGGTAAGCAGCTCTTCTAGGAGAAGATCACTCCAAAATCAAACCATTGTTCTCTAGTCTTGGGTAGTGCCATACCCTGTGTACAATGGTCTTCCACTGTCTTGGGTTAGAGTTCTCTTGCTTGAGGGTACACTTGTGCACACTATTCTATCTTATTTCTCCACCTCTTTATTCTAAATATGGGAGATATTAATTTCAATGTTGCTGTTTTTAATATTTCATTTTCCCTGTTTCCTTTCCTCACTGGGCTATTTTCTCTGCTGGAGCCACTGGGCTTATAGCATCCTGCTTATCCAACTAGGGTTGTAGCTTGGCAAGTAATAATAATAATGATAACAATATAGATAACCTATAGTAAATCGAAATGTTTTGCTTGTGGCTTCTTTATTATTATTATTATTATTATTATTATTATTATTATTATTATTATTATTATTATTATTATTATTATTATTATCCAAGCTACAACCCTAATTGGAAAAGCAAAATGCTATAAGCCCAGGGGCTCCAATAGGGAAAAATTGCCCAGTGAAAGGAAATAAGAAGATGAAGAGAACAAATTAACAATAAATCATTCTAAAAAAAAAAGTAACAACGTCAAAACAGATATGTCATATATAAACTATTAACAACGTCACAAACAGCTACATCATATATAAATTATAAAAAGACTCATGTCAGCCTGGTCAACATAAAAGCATTTGCTCCAACTTTGAACTTTTGAAGTTCTACTGATTCAACTACCCGATTAGGAAGATCATTCCACAACTTGGTAACAGCTGGAATAAAACTTCTAGAGTACTGTGTAGAATTGAGCCTCATGATGGAGAAGGCCCGGCTATTAGAATTAACTTTGATTTTGGAAGATGATGAAAAACTTATCAAATAATAAATATCAACCAGTTATTAAATCTATATATTGGCAAGGTAGACCTAAGTAAAACCAAGTGTTTAATAAAGGTTGGAAATCTGGTCTCTTGATTACAGAAGCAAAACAGTTTATACATGTTCATTATTGGGTTGAAAGGAAATTAAGCTGGACTACATTAAAAGTTAATCTGCGTTAACACATCACGACTCTATTCAATATTCTTCTAAAATGTGTTATTCTCTAACCCATAAAACGTAATATATATTAGATGAAGTAAAGATTCTAAATGTTTGCTTTAATTAGGTAGGTTATGGCCTTCTAAATGAGAAAAATGTCATATTTAAAAACATATATAATCACACTACAATTCTCATGATATAAAATGCAAAAGCAGGCAATACTCGGATAACCTAGAGAAAATTCTATAAACAATGAACTTGACAAATAATTTGACTTAGATGTGTAGGCCTACACTTCTCAGCTTCATTCAAACGGGCTCACTGTGACTGGCCACTGGGATGAATTTAAACGTTGATTTAAGCAGTAGAACAAAATCTGGCCACTTCAAATATATTCGTCAAGGAAGAATTGTCAGGTGAAATTGTTTATAATGAAAGTTATCATTCAGGAGATGACAAGAAACGAAAACGTTAATCGTCATAAAATATTTACATATCCACGAAGAGGGATCCATTCCCAGTCTTAAAGGAAGAACAATATTGGTGATAAATCTGTAAAGATTATAAGTATGGAAAATCTCTAATCAATTTCATTCCTTTCCAACAAATCATTGTAACAAACCGTCACTAACGATATTAGTTTTCATCGCTGACATTCTTTTTTCATAGCCGAATATCAAGAATCTCTCCTATTTCCACGCTAATGTCCCAAGATTTAATCTTGTATTAATGCATCAATTTTTTTTTTTTTTTTTTTTGAAACATCCACGCCTCAAATTGTTGAACATTGTTTACCAGTATTGGCGTATATAACGGTTCTAGACGAACTCGTAGACATATTTGGAGAAGGAACAAACATACACCTATTTTAAGGACAAAACATACGTGACCCAGTGTTTGAATTGCTCATACCCGCAGTAGATTCGAAACAAAGATTACAATATAACAAGGGATGTTTTGCATTAAATTCTTGTCCAAGCTCCAACATCAAACTTAAATCGTATGTACACCTAAAAAAAAAAAAAAAAAAAAAAAGAAAAAAAAAAAAAAAAAAAAAACCCTATGAGATATTTTGCCACCCATTCAGACACTGCAATTTCAATTATATTATAACAGTGTTAATCTAATTAAACAAATGCCCCTCCTGGTTCCTAGTTCCTTATTGCTCACTCCGCAAAATAAGTTTGCGGGCACTCTATCTCTTTATAGATAGGTGCAAAGCTTCTAAGCTTATTCTTATTATTGTTATTAAGTTTATATCATCTGTGCCTTAAATAAATTAATATCATAATGAGGTTCTTCATCTTTACTTTTATTCCCTTCTACTTTGAAATTGGATAGGATAACACCTTGCTATCATCAGTTTTGGCAACCTATTGTGGTAATCAGTTTGGGCTTCTTAAACTCTTCTTTTATATTCATTGCCCTATCTATAAATGCAGCCAGATCCCTGCTAGGATTCTTTATTTGTGAAATTCCGACACTAAACATTTTTTGTATTCGGTTGCGCCTTTACAAAACAAAAAAAAGGTAATATTTCAGAGAGAGAGAGAGAGAGAGAGAGAGAGAGAGAGAGAGAGAGAGAGAGAGAGAGAGAGAGAGAGAGAGAGAGAGAGAGAGAGAGAGACTTTTAATATAACCACACCCTAAACGCGAAAATAGTCAATAGTCTCCACGATTTGTGAGGATCTTACTTGGCGACATCACCGTAATTACTACACTCGCATATGCCAGATCGTGACCGAATGACTATGTGGAGTTCCTTCAAAGATGCAAAAGCGGACCCAAAGGGCCAAAGATCTTCGACTCACGAAAATCCCGTACTTTGACATTTTCGCTGTCAAATCTTCATCACGTGATACATATTTGAAAAATAAATATTCTTATTTCACTTGATTTAGGAAAAAAGTGTAGACATTGCTTCTGTATTTTATTCATAAAATGAACCTTTTTTTTTTTTCTGCCCATTACTTTTCGATTATGCATCTTGTTCAGGCGTTAAGCATTTTTCAAATACTAGAGGAAGTGTTAACATCCTACACTTATATAAAGTCGATTCTATTCATTAAAGCGCTGGGCAGATATCACAGATTATACCGTACCGTACTCGTAACTTAACGGTTATCAACGAAAACCGGGTTCGTATGATTAAAACCTCTTGTAAAACAGGACGAGACTGCGCAAAAGATAGCATCACAAAATGAATATTTCACTGGTGACGTCGGTAAAGGAGAGTGGACTTTTAAGTATATGTTCGCATGGGGCAAAGTGTCCGATGCAGTTCAAGTAATCTCTCTGGGTCACTATTACGGTACTGTCTTAAATGGAAACCCATCATACGCGTGACCAGACTGAAGTTATTCTCACTTGTCCTACGCAGGACGGCGACCTTTTCGAAACGGTAATGACGTTAGAGACATTATAATTTACTATGACTATTATCATTGTTGTTATTGCTATCATTGATATAAGCATGACAGTAACGATGACAATGATTACCATAATTTTAATTTATTTTTTAAGACATTTTGCTAAAATCACAAAAAACGGTGCATATCTGATAAAGAAGTATTTGACATTTGTTTTTCTTTCACACATTTTATGCAAATCATATCATACTAACTTTCAGTATCTTACATGATAAGCATTTTCATAAAAACCTTTCCATCCAAGCCGTAACAGAAATAAGAAAAAAGGTTGAAAAAAAAACGTACTATAGAAGATAGCTGGTAACAGGTCACACTGTCCATTTACGTCGGTCCCAAGGGTTATATAAAGAGACGATCTACCTCTGAAGGTATAGTCTGCAGTGATCCTTTCTACAATCAGGTAGGTTGCCCAGTTCTTCGGTTCTCAAAAATACTCGGTTTGTCTTTTGGATTACTAAGGTGATATTACTTGGTTAGAGGAAAGCTGATTATCATAATCGTTAGTAAGTTTGAGAGAGTAATAAAATTTCAATGTCGAAGCATGCCAATTCCTTTATAAATATTCATATTCTTTGGATTGAACGCATCTGATTTTATCTGTGAAATAACTTCTAAACACCGTGTTCTGGTTTGCTTTGCTTAAAAGCACAATTCCCACTGTTGCCATGAAAA
>NC_090748.1:84013675-84015251 GCF_036898095.1 Palaemon carinicauda | reverse complement strand
TACTAAAACATGGTTAGCTAATTTGAAGTATTGTTACCAATAAATAGGTGGCTAGCTCCAAGTAGTCACTGACAAATGAAAGTGAAAAGCATTGTTACCAAAGAAGCAGGTGGCTAGTTCGCACTGTGTATTGTCACTAGAAGGTAGGTGTCTAGTTCGAAAATTGTTACTAGTAAATAGATTGGTGGTTTGATGTATTGTTACTAATAAATAGGAGGGCTATTTCCAATTATAGTATTGTTGCCATCAAGTAGGGGCTATTTCGTTCTATGTATAGTAATTAACCCGTAGGTGGCAAGTTTAAGTATCATTACTAATAAGTTACTGACAAATAGATGGATAGTTCAACGTACACTGTTAAAAATTTGATGTAAGAAACGTTAAAAAATCTTGGAATAATGTTGCGAGGCATTTACCGTTTTTAAAAAGATATATTGACGTAAAGGATTGATATTACGGTCACTAACCCGTAAAAGATAATAACAAAGTAGGGTAAAAATGTACAGTCGCCTGTATTTTACTGAAATACGGCTGAGAACAATGTATTTTTACGGAGAATATCCGATTAAAATTCGTTTTATTACAGTGTATTGTTGATATGAAATAGGTGGAGAGTTTGATGTATTGATAATAAGAAATAGATGGATAGTTCGAAGTTTATTTTATAAAGAAATAGGTTGATAATTCGAAGCATAGATAATGAAAGATAGGTGGCTAGTTTTGAATATTGTTACGAACAAAAAGGTGGTTAGTATTAAATATTGTTACGATAAAAAGATGGTTAGTTTAAAATATTTTTACTAACAAATAGGTGGATGGTTTGAAGTATTGTTAATAACAAATAGGTCGATAGCTCCAAGAAGCTTAAAATAACTCATGTTTAGTAACACCCGTACTTTTCAGCTGCGCTCTCTCTCTCTCCTCTCTCTCTCTCTCTCTCTCTCTCTCTCTCTCTCTCTCTCTCTCTCTCTCTCTCTACATTCCAAAGATACAATTCCTATTTCAGAATCTATATGATTATGAAAAATAAAATTACAAATTTTCTCTCTCTCTCCTCTCTCTCTCTCTCTCTCTCTCTCTCCTCTCTCTCCTCTCTCTCTCTCTCTCCTCTCTCTCCTAGGTATTGTTCCCAGGGTTTTTACGGTGTCCACGTTCCGCACCATGAATAAATTAGATAGGCACTTTTTTGTTGCAGTTCTTGACATGTATGTTCATATTTTGATAAGATTTATGTTATTGATGAGTATTGCATATATTGATATGCAAGAGTACGATTTTCGTGCCCTCGTGACACAAAATTATAACGAATCATCTCTTGCACGAAAATCAAGGGAAACGAGTCACGTGACGGTTTTTCTTATAAGGTTTCCAGAAGTTCCTAAGTTTGTTTGTCATACACATGCCTGCCCCTAATGCCCGCAGTTCACTGTGTGAGGTTGTACTGATAGTAATACATGTGAGTGGTTGTATTTATAAACACACAACCAAATTTTTAAGGCTTAACTACATAATAAATGAATATTTGCATTGACATATAAGTTTCATGTGTTAGATTTTAAAAATCTTGTTCAAAACT
>NC_090748.1:84008675-84011175 GCF_036898095.1 Palaemon carinicauda | reverse complement strand
TGTGGGAGAGTGAAAGATAAACACAGATGTGGGTCGGATTATAAGATTTATTGGCCTTTTATATCACGTTCGAGGAAGATAAGCAAGAGTATGATAATTTGAAAAGCTTTGCTGAACATATTATTGCTTTTAAGTGTAGTATATACAACTGTTTATTTGCATGTATGCCTGGTAATTAGGTACCGGTGATATTTTGTGAAATTGTGAATTTTCTTGTAATGGACACTTAGGTACCCTTCTTGCAGCGAAATTCTTGCTCTTTGTTCATGAGCAGTTATATTGTTCTGACGGGTTTTTGTAAACGCTGATAACGTTAAAGACTTGCAATCTGTGGGTCATTAGTTGGAGTATGTTCTTGGCTTGATAGTTTTCATTAATACAAGCAATCTTCCCCTCTTTGTTATCTAAGTATGGAAGGTGGTGGGAGGGGGAATTGTAAATCTGCCTTTTGACGCATCAACAGCTGTAACCTTGCCCTCCTGGTCCTAGGTTTTGCGAAAATGGGGCTGTCGTGTTGACCATATTGTTCATGTTTTCGGGTTAGGACATTGTGCATCAGTGCAATTTGTCCGTAACCTACGCTACTGTTGAGCGACATTTAAGCATTAAGCCGTTATACAATCGTCTTGCTTCAGTGGATGCGCATGGAAACCAAAGGAGCCGGGGGAGAAGTTAATATTTGACTTACTTGCGTATCTTAGTAATAACTCGTTCGTTAAAATATGAAGACAATTGATTTTGTGGCTTCATAAAATTAAAAGCGTAATGACCATTTATTTTGAATCGTGCATGAAGCTATCAGGCTTATAATAATTGCAACTTATTTCTACACAAAGGGTTCATAAAAACCTTTACTCAGTGGGCCATTCCCTTCCGTATTAGTTGAAAAATCGCGTTTAGTAGATTTAAAGCTGTTGTTCTCCAGTGCCTCGTTGAAGGGCAGTGCACACCTCACAGTGTGTGTTATGTAATCATTACTAAATGGGTTTTGCATCGCTCTTTTGCCCTCTAGCTGTACCTACTTTTAAGCTTTCTACTTCATTTCTGTTCCACTTCATTTCTCTCTTTCTATCCAGCTATTTTTACAATTTGAACATCTTCCCATGCCACAGAACTGGACCCTATGGGCAAAAATCTATGAACCATATCTCATTTATCCCATTCGTTCTGCACTTTCCAGGTCTTCATCTCCTATACGTAAATACATTCCGAATTATACGTTCATTTTCAATCATCTGTTACCCACCTGTCTTTCCATTTAGATGAAGGTTCTTAAAATAAGATGATCCATCCTTTTACCTATGCTAGCCCTTATATTACTTACTGGTTGTCATCACATTTCTCAAACTGTCAATCATTGTAATGTCAAACAAACTACATATACGGCCCATTTATCTCCTAATCTGTGACTTCTCTTCCCTGAGTTATCCATTTTGTTTCTTCCTGAAGTTATCCATTTTGTTTACTCCCCCCCCAAATATATATATATATATATATATATATATATTTATATATATATATACTTTAAATATATATATATATATATATATATATATATATATGTATGTATGTATGTATGTACGTATATATATATATATATATATATATATATATATATATATATATATATATATATATATATATATATATATATATTCTTTCTTCCAGTATCAGCTAGTTTCTGCATTTTCTCTTCATTACCCACCTACTTAGGAAAAAAAAGATTGTGGCCCTTCTTTTTACATATTCCATAAATATTTTGTTTCCATCGTAAAATCATTTAATTGCCATACCCTCAACAACTTACCTGAAGTGCGGTATATCGTGACGTCTTGTACATTACTCTTGACATATTAGATTACACGTATTTTTCTAGGATTATATCTACCGGAAACGGAATTTTTATGCCAAATTTACATGGCTGACTCCTGATAAACACTTTAACATCAACCACTCAGTGTCTTATTTGTTTAAAACTATTCCGTTCTTTAGTTTTAAAATCGTCGTGTTTCCAGTTTTACTTAGTTTCAATATTTCCTTTACCCACTTAACGAAAAAAAAATTTCTCATCCATTCTTTTGGAACATTCCTTTGATCCAAACATACCATACAAACCCTGGTCAGCCAGTTCACTCGCTAATAATTCCGTCACCTCATAGTGTTTTTCCTCTGACCTTCCATACCTTACAAATCCTGTTCAGCCACTCTACTCACTAGTAATCCCATCACTACGTGGATTTTTCACTGTCTTGCCTTATTTACCACCACAAACTTGCACTAAGACAGTGAAAGCTTGCAATATTAAACTTACCCTCTTATATAAATTATGTTACAAGAATTTTGAAAATATAATACCGGCCCGGGCTCTTATTCACTTCTGGCAGTATCTCACCATTTACTGATGAGACTTATTATCATATTCATTTTTTTCTGAATTTACTTTCGCTTAGACTATTTTCTATTTATTCTTAAAGGTTATTTTTACCTCCTTCCTTCTATA
>NC_090748.1:83993675-84001175 GCF_036898095.1 Palaemon carinicauda | reverse complement strand
GAAGTAACTTGTCGCTTGAAACTATATAAAATCCTGAAATATTTGCAGAGTTTTTAAATTCACCACTTTTTCTTACGTATTTACCGTTAAAGAATTTCCATGGGTTTAGAATTGCTAAAGTATTAATTACTTCCGTATCGTGTCTCAATGTTCACGAATATTATGGAACATAAGCGTCTATAGTGTGGCCATTTCTTCCTCGTTGTCCTGTTCCTCTTCATCCAGCTCCTTTTCTTCTCATAATCATTATCTTTAGGATCAGTATTAAGTCCATGGTTTGGTGAATATGGTGTTAGCTTAGTATCTAGCTGGTTAGGGATTTTAAATCCCGACGAAGAGGGGGGAAGCATTATTATTATTATTATTATTATTATTATTATTATTATTATTATTATTATTATTATTATTATTATTATTATTATTATTTAAAATATTTATCATTATTTTTTATTGCTATTATTATTATTCCTCTTTTATGCATGTTTGATTGACGACTAAGGCTTCCTCATTTGTGTTAATTTTATAAGAGTCTATTTCTACTATACTATTTTCTTCTTTTCAAGAATACTGCAATCTGTCAGTAAATGTGCTATTTTTATTTTCAGAGAGTATATAGAATATTCCTGAGTAAATGAACTACCCCTTTTACTTTTAAAAGTTTAATATTAATATTCGTGTATGCACGAAGTCCAGGAACGAACCCTAGAGCGTCTCTGGACTTGATGCATAAGCTGTCAAAGAAGACAATGGTCAAGCACATGAATATCCTACTCTTGTGTATAATTATTAGTTAATAACGATTTATTTATAAAGCGAATATGTTTTATGCTCCATAACTTGACATTTTTTTCTATATTTTTTAGAATGAAGGTTATTGAACAATTAAAGTATATTAACTTATATATATATATATATATATATATATATATATATATATATATATATATATATATAATGTATGTATATATATATATTTATATATGTATATATATATATGTATGTATGTAATATATATATATATATATATATATATATATATATATATATATATAAATGTATATATGATGTATGTATGTACGTATGTATGTGTATATATAATATATATATATATGTATATATATATATATGTATATATATATATATATATATATATATATATATATATATTTATATATATATTTATATATATATATATATATATATACAGTATATCATGCACACTTTTTAAGAGAGAGAGAGAGAGAGAGAGAGAGAGAGAGAGAGAGAGAGAGAGAGAGAGAGAGAGAGAGAGAGAGAGAGAGAGAGAGAGAGAGAGAGAGAGAGAGAGAACAAAATTAGTATATATAAAAGTTTAAAGGCCGCTCATGAATGGCAGGGGCAAAGGACAGTGAAAATGCCCTAGAGACTAACCATATATACATATGATTAGCGCCCAAGCCCCCTCTCCACCCAAGCTAGGACCAAGGGTGGCCAGGCTCCCCCAAAACCTCCCATCCTTAGCTCACAAGGATGGCGAGATTGCAACGACCAAAGAAACTAAAGAGTCTGAGCGGGACTCGAACCCCAGTCTGACGTTCACCAGTCAGGGACGTTACCACATCGGCCACCACAGCCCTAAATTGTGAAAATAATGAATATATAGTATTGTTCGTCTACTGCATCATTCCCCAACAAACACATCAGCCAAACAGAGTAAAGAGAAATTTTCAGGCAAGGTCTCACGCTTCATTATTTTGGGTCGAACTTCAATTATAATTGGAGGTTGAGGAGTTTCACCGTTTAGTTGTGGCGTGTAACCTGTGTGGCCAATAGATATAGTTTATTTATTTATTTATTTCCTTATTTCCTGTCCCCACTTGGCTATTCTTCACCGTTGGAGCCTTAATAACACCCTGTTGTTTTTTTTTCAACTAGCATTGTAGTTTATTTAGTAACAATAATAAATATACTTTATTTCCATATTTCCTTTCTTCACTTGGCTATTCTTCCATGTTGGATCCCTTGGGCTAATAGCACCTTGCTTTCTAACTAGGGTTTTAGCTTACGAATTAATAATAATAATAATAATAACTGTAGAGGATAGGTGTTCGAATTTTATTATATATTTCATTTACAATATTGGTGTTGGGAGGAGAGAGAAAATTCATTTGATAATCTCCGAATATTGGCTTCGCATTCGAAATAGATTTTTCCATAAATTATCCTTTGAAAACTGATGATGTATCACTAGCAAATGTTAATTCATTCTGTTCTTTGGCCTTGGCGAGGGTATGCTCTCCACCGGGTGTTCGTCTGTTGCTGCTTCAGGTTTATACCGCTTTCCTTTTTTAGTCACCTGTATTGATTTGGGTGTTTTACCTCAAATGGTATCTATTTCAGCTTCCAGTTCCACGAAAACGCAACAGTAGTTTATTTGTAGGATTTGTTTAATTCTTATTTATTTATTTATTTTTTTTTATTTTTTTTTTTGGGCGGGGGTTGCAGTTTTACCTTCACACTTCTCGTCTAATTTATATATATATATATATATATATATATATATATATATATATATATATATCATATATCATATATCATATATCATATATCATATATCATATATCATATATATATATATATATATATATATATATATATATATATATATATATATATAATTTTCAAATTATCTTGGTATTGTTATATGAAGTCTGTTGACGATGGTTCTTTTATCAGAAGAAATTGAGAGTACGGCCCTAATTTTTATTATTATTATTATTATTATTATTATTATTATTATTATTATTATTATTATTACTAGCCACGCTAAAACGCTAGTTGGAAAAGCAAGATGCTATAAGCCCAAGGGCTCCAACAGGGAAAAATAGCTCATTTAGGAAAGGAAATAAGGAAATAAATAAATGATGAGAACAAATTAACAATAAATCATTCTAAAAATAGTAACGACGTCAAAACAGATATGCTATATATAAACTATAAAAAGACATATGTCAGCCTGTTCAACATAAGAAAACATTATTGCCTTCAACAAGATCGAAGAATTTGCAACGGTTTTGTATTCATCCCGGCCGTTATTTATTTATTTATGAGCAATTTTACACATAAACTACTACCGAATTTGACCAAAATTATTAGTCATGTTATGTATGACCAAAGGATGGATCTGTAATATCTTGGATAAAGTACACCAAAGTACTAGTACGCATCAATTGCAATGTGAAGTAAATGACAAATATTTTGTTAGGTTTATTTTTTGTTGGTAAAAAAAAAAAAAAAAAAAAAAAAAACTTACGTTAAAACTAAAGAACCAATTTCAACGAAACTTGGTGGGTATGTGGTGTATGACCCAAGGACAAATCCATTAGATTTTGAAGAGAATACATCGAAATCTAACTACGCAGTGAAGTTAAGGATAAAATAAGACTGCTTGGCGTGGCGAAGACATGCTCTCTACTGAGTGCCCCTCCAGTTTTATCATATTTATTGCTTTCATTGCGTAGATATATCGTATAATTGCATGACACTGACCAGAGGGATTTTATAAATATTTCTAAAACTACAGCAGGTATTTCTCGCTTGTTTCTAATTTATATAAGTTAATTTTCATGTTGCTTAACATTTCATTTCATCCTCTAATTGTAAATAGATATTAAAACTTGTAATTCCATTTAGGCCTATGCGAGGTATGTAATGTCTGTGTATTTCTATTATATAAGAACACTAGTACGGTCCACCGTCATTGCTCACTTCCCTCCCTCCTCCTCCCCCCCCCCTTTCCCCCCCCCCCCCCCCTCGACCTTTCCAGTTCTCGGAATAGGTTTATTAACTATTTATACAGCTCCCATTTTCTGAGGAAGAAGCGCTTATCCGGTTATCTGTATTATAAGTCTGTTGTTATTTCTTATTGCGTTGTTAGTGATATCGTTATGGATAGTTTGCCAAAAATGGATTGGGCCACTTCCGGTTTTGTTGTCCTGTTCATATTTAATTATTTTGTTAGAAGAAATAGGAGTTGTCGGAAGATCTGTTTTGTTTTGAATTTCTTTCGACTGAAAAAAAAAAAAAGTGTCATACTATTGCAGTAGTTTAGAGTGCTTTAATAATAATAAGGATATGAATAGGGAAGTGGGGAATATGGGGAAAGGAAGAGTACCCCTGGATACAATCCAGTTTATAGCTCAAAGGCAGGTACTCGGGATGGGAAAGATTAAGGAAATAGGGAGAAAGAGAAGTACAAGAGAAGAATAAAAGAAGAGGGGCAGACCCTCTTGCGATATTAAGGAATTTGGTTTGTTATCAGTTCCGATTAGAGTGCTTTAATATTTTGGTCATGGAACACACTAAAACCCATTGATACGAAATATCTAAATAGGGAAAGGACATGGAACTAATTAGCACTTCATGAAATTCCATAAGTTACCTTTAGAATTCGTAGTTTTTGGGGAAGTTATCTTATCCGCAACCAACAATGATGCTGAAATAGATTCTGTCGATTGTCTTTCTTCATCAATTAAAAAGGTATGGATAGAATTAAGGGAAAATTCTCTGAAAGAAGATGGGACCTTTTGGTTTGATACACAGAGGTATAGATTGTTAACATCTTTAAAGGTTTAAAGGTCACTCATGAATGGCAGAGGCAAGGGACAGTGACACTGCCCTAGCAAGCAGGACAATGCCCTAGAGCTCACCTTAAATACATGTGATCAACGCCCAAGCCCCTCTCCACCCAAGCTAGGATCAGCAAATCCAGGCAATGGCTGCTGATGATTCAGCTGGCAGAACTACAGTATATGCTCCCCGAAACCCCCACAACCTTAGCTCACAAGGATGGTGAGGTTGCAGCGACCAAAGGAACTAAAGAGTTTGAACGGGACTCGAACCCCAGCCTGGCGATGACCAGTCAGGGACGTTACCACACAGGCCACCGCATGTTTTGCTGAAATTTCAATATAGCCTGGCATATATTTGTAATACTCATATTGAAACCTAGGTACGAGATATATAAAAACGTGTTTTTGAACATTTAAGAGGTTTTCACGTTCCATTAGATTTTATTTATACTCAAATTCCTCGTATGAGCTTTATGATTTCGTACTGTAATTTATATTATTGCCAAAACCATCAAGGGACATCACTTTCGAAGTGTAGATAAGAGTATTGATTTCGGCCCCCTCGGGTCAAATTACGTTTAATGGCTGAACACTCTCGAAATTCCAAACCTTCTTTTGAATAGGATGAAATATTTTGGTCTCCAAAACACGATCTGACTTTTTTTCTCTTGATTTGGCTCATGTTCTAAACCTCACTCTTTATTGGCTCAAGTTCCAAATCTCACTCTTCATTGGCTCAGGTTTTAAAACTTACATTTAATTGGCTCCATTTTCAAAACCCACCCTTGATTGGATCAAGTTTCCAAACTCACTTTTGACTGGGTTATATTTTCAAAACTCAACCTTAATTGGCTCCAAGTTTCAGAACTGACCCTTGACTGGTTAAGTTTCAAAACTCACTCTTGATTGGCTCAAGTTTCAAAACTGGCTTTTGACTGGTTAAGTTTCAAAACTCACTCTTGATTGGCTCAAGTTCCTAATCTCACTCTTGATTGGCTCAGGTTTCAAAACTCAAATAAATATGGTTTAACCAAAGCTCCCAATGTCCGCATGATTTTTTGCAAATTTTAAAGCTAACCTTATTCTTTCTGCTGTTACCTTAGCAGAAACAGAGGTAATTTTCCTTTGTATCCTCAATAATCAAAAGACACCCTTTTTAAATGGAAATGGGCATTTTCTTTAACTCTGTATCTTTACCCCTGGGAAGAAATATTCTCAGAATTGGCAAAACCTTTTAAAACCTCACTCTCAAAATCTGAATTCAGTGATAAGGGTTGATTTCTATTTCTTAGAAGAAGAAAACCCTTTATTCTTTCCTTTCTCTCAGACGTCAGAACAAAGAAAATTATGGGTTATAAAACTTAATTTTCCTCATAATTTCAAGTGTGCCGGCGATCAGCCTCATCATGTAACACTTATCATCAACAGGAGTCAGAAAGAAGCAAATAACTTGACCTTTGTTATTTATGTTATTAAATTTCTTACTGGAAATGATGTCCCTAATAATACTCTTATTTTTTAATAATGGTACGCTTGAGTCAACACGAATAGTCAGATGATTATTAATTCATGATCTTTCTCATAGAACATAATCATGTTCTATGTATAAGTTCTTAAACAGTATTACCATTAGAATATATTAAATGCGTTCGTCAATACACTTAAATTTCTCATATTAGCCTAATCATTATGGCGCAACTGAACAATGAAATTGTAAAGTATAATTATTTGGACTAATTATTGTTCAGTGTATTTAGGTGGTTAAGAAAAAGACTACCAAAACGAGTTTTTTTTGCTGTCTTGCCCTGTATACGAAGTAGTAGTAGTAGTAGTAGTAGCAGTAGTTGTTGTTGTAGTTGTTGTTGTAGTTGTTGTTGTTGTTTACCGATATTACTTTATACATTGAAGACATGCGAAGTGCTTCTTAGTAAACATCCCCTCAAACAATTCGTATATTGCATATTTTTTTTTTTTTACGTTTCTTGTAATTAAAACTATGTTCACATTATAAGTCATCTTGAAAACATAACTCGTAGAACAGCGTGTATTACATGCTTTGCTTGAACCTTTATCAATTTAGGGATGGAAATTGCATAAGCAGATATTGCATGTCGTTGCAGTTTCCTGTGCTCTTGGCCAGGGTTGCCAGGTTTTCCAAATGAGAAAAGGCCAACGTCTGATCAACTGTAGCTTTAAAAGGCGAACCTAGTAGAAGAAAAAGGCCGAAAATATAGCATTTAAGGCTAACCAATTTTTAGAAAAGGCCAGATTTAGGTATCTAGCATGAAAAAGGTCAATTTTGGAGTTTTTTGACGTGAAAAAGGCCAACCTGGCAACTCTGCTCTTGGCCTTCAAAGACAGGGTTGTAGGAATTTTCGTAACGAAAGATTGAAGGCGTCAATTAGTATGGAATAACACACTATAAAAATGCGTCTATCGATTATTTGTATTGTGACTGCAGATAATGCGTTTATATGCATGATAACGATATTGATAATAATAGAAAATAAAACACATTTGTTAAGAAATTTATGCTTATTAATAAGTTGAACAGGTTTGTGTTCGCTGTGTCTTCAGTTTAGGGGAGTAACTCTAATAGGTCTCGGGCAGTAACTTGTTTACTACACCGGTGGGATTACTATCAGGATAGTTAAGCTACATTTGGGTCTGGTTAGCAGTTGGACATATTCCTTCTAATGTATATAAATACACCGGTACACAAACCCACACTGACTCGCCCACACAGAAGATTCCATGACCTTCTGCATGGCTTAGAGAGGTAGTCATGTAAGTATCGACCTCTTTCTATAATGTCTGTAAAAGATGTTTGATTCTATCAGCAGTTGAATCACTATGAGAAGTCACCAGTTTCTGAATTATTGTTTATGAA
>NC_090748.1:83921175-83963675 GCF_036898095.1 Palaemon carinicauda | reverse complement strand
AACAGTATATTTTTACGGAGAATTTCCTATTAAAATTAAGGTTTTTTTTTTTTTTAATGTTCTTGTAAATTTACTTCTAAATTCAATTTATTTAATGAGGCGCATTTGCACTGACTCGCAAGGCTGGACCTTTTAGCTCGGAAAAGTTTCATACTAGCTGATTGGTTAGAATTATTTTGTCCAACCAATCAGCTAGTAGGAAACTTTTCCGAGCTAAGAGGACACCCCTGTGAGTCAGTACAAATGCGCCTCATTAAAAAAAAAAAAATAGTTTATACCAGTGAAAGTAAGAGAAACTGGCAATTTAGCGGAGGAGTGGAAGCTAGTAAAAGAAAATTTTGTTGGGATTGCAAGTGATGTGTGTGTGGCAAGAAGGTTGTTGGAGGCAGCATGAGGAAGGGCAGTGAATGGTGGAATGAAGGAGTGAAGGTAAAAGTGGAAGAGAAAAAGAGGGCTTTTGAAGAATGGCTGCAGAGTAATAGTGTAGAGAAGTATGAAAAATATAAAGAGAAAAATGTGGAAGTAAAGCGCAAGGTACGTGAGGCAAAGAGGGCAGCTGACCTGAGGTGGGGTCAGGGATTGGGTCATTCATATGATGAGAATAAGAAGAAGTTTTGGAAAGAAGTGAAGAGAGTAAGGAAGGCTGGCTCGAGAATTGAAGAGACAGTGAAAAATGGAAATGGGAGGTTGTTAAAAGGAGAGGAGGCAAGGAAAAGATGGGCGAAATATTTTGAAAGTTTACTGAATGTTGAGGATAAGAGGGAGGCAGATATAATTGTTGTTGCAGGTGTTGAGGTGCCAATGATGGGAGATGAGAATGAGAGAGAGAGAGAGAGAGAGATTACAATAGATGAAGTGAGGTGAGCACTAGATGAAACGAGAGTAGGAAAAGCGTCTGGTATGGATGGTGTGAGAGCTGAGATGTTGAAGGAAGGGGGTGTGACAGTACTTGAATGGTTGGTGAGATTGTTTAATATGTGTTTTTCAATATTAATCTTACCCGATAATCATGTAGCTGTCAACTCAGTTGCCCGACAGAATTCTACGGACGGGATACGCCAGCGATCGCTATACAAGAGGGGGGGTGTACTCACCAGCGCCATCTGTGGTCAGGTACTCCAGTACTTCTTGACAACACCACCTCAATTATTCCTCTGTCGTGCTTCCGGCAAGACCTACATGGATACGCTTATGATTTTGGAGTCTTTGTTCACGGTTTTGGTGAAGTATTGCTCTGAGATTTCAGCTTTCGCTATACAGGAAGCTTTTCCCTTAGCTTAGATAGCTTTTGGATTGATTTTGATTAATGGTATAACGATCTTTGCTTTAATTTGGAATCCCCCCTTGACTGTTCTCTGATTCAAGATGTCCGACCATTCTCAAGCTCCTCCCCAAAGACGATGTAGGACTTGTATTAGGCGTCTTCCGAAGGCCTCGGTTGATCCTCACACCGTTTGTTCCGACTGTAGGGGAAAATCCTGTCAGTTGGAAGATCGATGTGAGGAATGTGCCGGACTTTCGGAACTTGATTTTATTCATTTCCTCAAGTATACGACTAAGTTAGAGAGAGAGAGAGTTAGGAGGAGTTCGGCTCGCTCTTTACTTTATTCCTCCCACCATGATCCTCAACCTTTTCCTCCCCCTGTAGTGGCTACCCCCGAACCTATTATTAGTGCTCAGCCTGATATGTCGGATGTTTTACGTGCCATTCAGGCTTTAGGTGATAAGGTGGAGTCGGTAGTGAGTGACCACAAGTTTCTCTTGGCAGATGTCAAGGAACTTAAAGTGAAAAGTGCAGTGGGAAGTGGTAGTGCCAGTGCTGTGCCTAGTGTCAGTGTCAGTGTTGCGCATGAGGATACTTCTGTGCGTGCCAGTCGTCCTCCCAGTCCGGGACCTCTTGCAAGCTCCCAAGCCCAGGGGAGAAGCAATGTCGAAGGGCAAAAGGGTTCGGCAGGCCTTGATCGGCGCACAGTAGTATCCTCAGTGGTTGCGGGCGTATCTTATAGAGATCGTCACTTCCACTCTCAGACGATTGAGCCCTTTATTTCCTCGTCTGCAGAAGATGTTTCCGGGAGGAAACGCTGGACCCAGGTCTCAAGGCCTCTTAAGCGTAAGGTCCAGACCGCGCGAGTCCAACAGCCCGGGTGTAGCCACTGGGCTAGTTCGGACTCGCCGCAGTCATCGGATGGCTGCACGCCTCCTAAGAGAGGTAAAGCGTTGCCTCAACAGACCTCAACTTCTGTTAAAGCTATGCCTCAACAGACCTCAACTTCTGTTGATCCCAAGTTGGCTATGCTGCAGACTATGCAGTCGCAGCTTGCGGTGTTGATGCAGGAGTTTCAGGCAGAGAAGGTTATCACACCTCCTGTGAGCGCTCCCCCACCTCTGCGCAGTCCAGCCTGCCAGACGTATGAGGTTGAGGTTCCTCAAGCTACCTCCATGCGTGAGCTGCCGCTTTGGGAGTTGCCAGATACCAGCGCTGTGCAGCAACCTCCACTTTCCTTGAGGGAGGAGCCTCTTGCCACGCGGCAACCTCCTCAACTCTTGGGGCAGGAGCCTTATGCTTTGCAGCATCCTCCTCTACCCTTGAGGCAGGAGCCTCTTGCGTTGCAACCATCCTCGAGGCAGCAACCTCTTGCGGTGCGACAACCTCCACCATCCTTGAGGCAGCAACCTCAACTCTTGCAGCAGCCACCTCCACTTTCCTCGAGGCGAGAACCTCAACTCTCGAGGCAAGCACCTCAACTCTTGAGGCTAGAACCTCAACTCGTGGGACAAGAGCCTCTCTCTGCGCAGCCACCTCAACCCTTGAGGCAAGCGCAACCCTTGAGGCAGGAACCTCATGCTATGAGACAGCCACCTCAACGCATGCAGCAACCTCATTCTTCTCAGCTTAAGCCGCTTCCTATTCAACTTGAACCGCAGACTATGCAGCATGAGCCTCATGCTTTACAGCATTCGCCTCTCACCACGCTTGCTCCTCAGACCCCCGCAGAACCTCCTTCATCCCAGCCTCAGGACTTTGTCATTACCAGCCCTCTTCCTCTTCAGCAGAGTCTTGAGGATGAATCCGCTGGTGCGCATGCACCCGTTCTTCAGGATTCAGCCATTCAGCATACTGCTTTGTCGTTACCTCTCGCTTCTCAACACTCAGGTGATGAGGTTTCTGAGGATGAAGCGGCTCACCTGGATGATCCTTCATCTGATGTGGAGGAACCCAAGTCATTGCCACCCTCCATCGACTTTCGCAAGGTCCTTACTCTTTTCAGAGAGTTATACCCTGAACACTTTGTTTCTGCTACCCCTCGTTCTCCTCCATCTGAGTTCTCTCTAGGCATGCAACCTGTTAAGTCTGCCTACACTAAGCTTGTCTTCGCCAGATCGTCAAAGAGAGCTTTGAGAATGTTAGGGGATTGGTTGCAGTCCAAGCAGCAACTGGGAAAGACGTCTTTTATGTTTCCGCCTCCTAAGCTGGCTTCTAAGGCGGGCGTCTGGTATGCCACGGGAGAGGAACCAGGCTTGGGGGTCCCTGCCTCTGCCCAGGCTGACTTCTCAAGTTTGGTTGACTCTCCACGAAGGTCGGCTATGAGACGCTCTAAGGTCTGCTGGACCTTTTCTGACCTGGACCACTTCTTAAAGGGAGTCTTTCGCGCCTTTGAAATTTTTAATTTCCTCGACTGGTGCCTGGGGGCCTTGAGCAAGAAGACTGCCCCTTCTGACAAAGACTCGGCCATGCTGATTATGTCCTGTATGGACAAAGCAATTCGCGATGGTTCCGGCGAACTTGCCTCTATGTTTGTATCGGGAGTCCTCAAGAAAAGGGAACAACTTTGCTCCTTCCTTTCCACTGGTATCACCTCTTGCCAAAGGTCACAGTTACTTTTTGCTCCTCTTTCTAAGTTCCTGTTTCCTGAGGATCTTATCAAGGAAATGTCTGCGGCTCTTATACAGAAGGATACGCATGACCTCGTGGCCTCTTCAGCACGGAAGGCTAAGGTTGCACCTTCAGTACCAAGATCTTACCGCACCCCAGTGGCTGATACTCCTGCTACCAGATTTATTCCGCCCTTTCGTGGCAGAGCCCCCAGCCGAGGAAGTACCCGCCCAGACGGTCACAGGGGCAGGTCCAAGAAAGGTACCAAGTCTTCGAAAAGCAAACATTGACTCTCCTCCTCTCCAGACAGCCGTAGGAGCCAGACTCAAGACCTTCTGGCAAGCTTGGGAAAGAAGAGGTGCAGACGCCCAGTCTGTCAAGTGGCTAAGGGAGGGTTACAGGATCCCATTCTGCCGCAATCCCCCTCTGACCACTTCTCCCATCAACCTCTCTCCCAACTACAAGGAAAAGGACAAGAGGCTAGCGTTACATCAAGAGGTGTCGCTCCTGTTACAGAAGGAGGCAGTGGTGATAGTCCGGGATCATCAATCCCCGGGCTTTTACAACCGTCTCTTCCTGGTGGCCAAGAAGACAGGAGGTTGGAGACCGGTGCTGGACGTCAGTGCGCTCAATGCTTATGTCACCAAGCAGACGTTCACTATGGAGACGACGAAGTCGGTCCTAGCAGCGGTCAGGCAGGAGGACTGGATGGTCTCGTTGGATCTGAAAGACGCCTACTTTCACGTCCCCATTCATCCAGACTCCCAACCTTTTCTGAGATTCGTTTTTGGAAAGGTTGTGTACCAATTCCAAGCCCTGTGTTTTGGCCTAAGCACGGCACCTATGGTGTTTACGCGACTGATGAGGAATATTGCCAAATTCCTCCACTTGGCGGACATCAGAGCCTCCCTTTATTTAGACGACTGGCTTTTAAGAGCCCCCACAAGTCGTCGCTGTCTGGAGAGTCTCAGATGGACTTTGGACTTGACCAAGGAACTGGGTCTTTTGGTCAACTTAGAGAAGTCCCAGCTTATTCCTTCCCAAACCATCGTTTACCTGGGAATGGAGATTCGGAGTCAAGCTTTTCGGGCTTTTCCGTCGGCCCCAAGAATCAACCAAGCCCTAGAGTGCATCCTGAGCATGCTGAAGAGGAACAGATGCTCGGTGAGACAGTGGATGAGTCTAACAGGGACCCTGTCATCGTTAGCCCTGTTCACCGAGTTAGGGAGACTCCACCTCCGCCCCCTTCAATACCATCTAGCAGCTCACTGGGACAAGAATATGACGCTCGAAGCGGTCTCTATTCCTGTTACCAAAGAGATGAAGACCACTCTCATGTGGTGGAAGAGCAACATCCTTCTCAAGGAGGGTCTCTCGTTAGCTGTTCAGACCCCCAATCTTCATCTCTATTCGGACGCATCAGACTCGGGCTGGGGGGCGACCTTGGACGGACAGGAATGCTCGGGAACATGGAACAAGGAACAGGAAATGCTTCACATCAATTGCAAGGAGTTGTTGGCAGTACATCTGGCCTTAATGAACTTCAAGTCCCTCCTGCTAAGCAAGGTGGTGGAGGTGAACTCCGACAACACCACAGCCTTGGCGTACATCTCCAAGCAGGGAGGGACTCATTCGAGGAAGCTGTACGAGATAGCAAGGGACCTCCTCATTTGGTCAAGAAGTCGAAACCTCACGCTGGTAACGAGATTCATTCAAGGCAATATGAATGTCTCGGCAGATCGCCTCAGCAGGAAGGGTCAAGTCATCCCCACAGAATGGACCCTTCACAAGAACGTGTGCAACAGGCTTTGGGCCTTGTGGGGTCAGCCAACGATAGATCTGTTCGCTACCTCGATGACCAAGAGGCTCCCATTGTACTGTTCCCCAATCCCAGACCCGGCAGCAGTTCACGTGGATGCTTTTCTGCTGGATTGGTCCCACCTCGATCTATATGCATTCCCGCCGTTCAAGATCATCAACAGAGTTATTCAGAAGTTCGTCTCTCACGAAGGGACACGGCTGACGTTGGTTGCTCCCCTTTGGCCTGCAAGAGAATGGTTCACAGAGGTACTGCAATGGCTGGTCGACGTTCCCAGGACTCTCCCTCTAAGAGTGGACCTTCTACGTCAACCTCACGTAAAGAAGGTACACCCAAGCCTCCACGCTCTTCGTCTGACTGCCTTCAGACTATCGAAAGACTCTCTAGAGCTAGAGGCTTTTCGAAGGAGGCAGCCAGAGCGATTGCCAGAGCAAGGAGGATATCCACTCGCAGAGTCTATCAATCCAAGTGGGAAGTCTTCCGAAGCTGGTGCAGAGCCAATGCAGTTTCCTCTACCAGTACCTCTGTAACCCAAGTTGCTGACTTCCTGTTGCATCTTAGGAATGTTAGATCTCTTTCGGCTCCTACGATAAAAGGGTACAGAAGTATGTTGGCAACAGTTTTCCGCCACAGAGGCTTGGATCTTTCCTCCAACAAAGATCTACAGGACATCCTTAAGTCTTTCGAGACCTCTAAAGAACGTCGCTTGTCCACTCCAGGCTGGAATCTAGACGTAGTCTTAAGGTTCCTTATGTCTCCTAGATTTGAACCTCTCCAGTCAGCCTCTTTCAAAGACCTTACTCTCAAAACTCTTTTCCTCGTCTGCCTTGCTACAGCCAAAAGAGTTAGTGAGGTTCACGCCTTCAGCAGGAACATAGGATTCACATCCGAAACAGCTACATGTTCCTTACAGCTCGGGTTTTTGGCAAAAAATGAACTTCCTTCACGTCCTTGGCCTAGGTCGTTCGAAATTCCTAGCCTTTCCAACATGGTAGGTAACGAGCTAGAGAGAGTTCTTTGCCCTGTCAGAGCTCTAAAGTACTATCTTAAAAGGTCAAAACCTATACGAGGACAATCAGAGGCCTTATGGTGTGCCATTAAGAAACCTTCGATGCCTATGTCCAAGAACGCAGTTTCGTATTACATAAGGCTTCTGATTAGAGAAGCTCATTCTCACATGAAGGATGAAGACCTTGCTTTGCTGAAGGTAAGGACACACGAAGTGAGAGCTGTGGCTACTTCGTTGGCCTTCAAACAGAACCGTTCTCTGCAGAGTATTATGGATGCAACCTATTGGAGGAGCAAGTCAGTGTTTGCATCATTCTATCTCAAAGATGTCCAGTCTCTTTACGAGAACTGCTACACCCTGGGACCATTCGTAGCAGCGAGTGCAGTAGTAGGTGAGGGCTCAGCCACTACATTCCCTTAATCCCATAACCTTTTTTAACCTTTCTCTTGAATGCTTTTATTGTTGTTTTTGGGTTGTTACGGTAGGCTAAGAAGCCTTCCGCATCCTAGTTGATTTGGCGGGTGGTCAATTCTTTCTTGAGAAGCGCCTAGGTTAGAGGTTGTGTAGAGGTCCTTTAGTATGGGTTGCAACCCTTTATACTTCAGCACCTTAGAGTTGTTCAGCCTCCTAAGAGGAACGCTGCGCTCAGTAAGGAAGACGAACTTATTAAAGGCAGAGTAATGGTTCAAGTCGACTTCCTTACCAGGTACTTATAATTTCATTGTTATTTTGAATAACTGATAATATGAAATACGGGATACTTAGCTTCTTGATTAACATGTACACTGGTTTTCACCCACCTCCCTGGGTGTGAATCAGCTACATGATTATCGGGTAAGATTAATATTGAAAAATGTTATTTTCATTAGTAAAATAAATTTTTGAATATACTTACCCGATAATCATGATTTAATTGACCCACCCTTCCTCCCCATAGAGAACCAGTGGACCGAGGAAAAAATTGAGGTGGTGGTGTCAAGAAGTACTGGAGTACCTGACCACAGATGGCGCTGGTGAGTACACCCCCCCTCTTGTATAGCGATCACTGGCGTATCCCGTCCGTAGAATTCTGTCGGGCAACGGAGTTGACAGCTACATGATTATCGGGTAAGTATATTCAAAAATTTATTTTACTAATGAAAATAACATTTTGTGTTGTCAATGGTACCAGTAGATTGGGTTTGTGCATGTATTGTACCACTATATAAGGGTAAGGGAGATGTGCATGAGTGTTGTAATTCAAGAGGTATTCGTTTGTTAAGCGTAGTTGGAAAAGTGTATGGTAGAGTAATGATTAATAGGATCAAGGATAAAACAGAGAATGCAGTCTTAGAAATACAAGGTGGTTTTAGAAGAGGTAGGGGTTGTATGAATCAGATTTTTACAGTAAGGCAGATATGCGAGAAAAATTTAGCAAAAGGTAAGGAGGTGTATGTTGCGTTTATGGATCTGGAGAAGGCGTATGATAGAGTTGATAGGGAAGCAATGTGGAATGTGATGAGGTTATATGGAGTTGGTGGAAAGTTGTTGCAAGCAGTGAAAAGTTTCTACAAAGGTAGTAAAGCATGTGTTAGGATAGGAAATGAAGTGAGTGATTGGTTTCCGGTGAGAGTGGGGCTGAGACAGGGATGTGTGATGTCACCGTGGTTGTTTAACTTGTATGTTGATGGAGTGGTGAGAGAGGTGAATGCTCGAGTGCTTGGACGAGGATTAAAACTGGTAGACGAGAATGACCATGAATGGGAGGTAAATCAGTTGTTGTTTGCGGATGATACTGTCCTGGTTGCAGACACAGAAGAGAAGCTTGGCCGATTAGTGACAGAATTTGGAAGAGAGTGTGAGAGAAGGAAGTTGAGAGTTAATGTGGGTAAGAGTAAGGTTATGAGATATACGAGAAGGGAAGGTGGTGGAAGGTTGAATGTCATGTTGAATGGAGAGTTACTTGAGGAAGTGGATCAGATTAAGTACTTGGGGTCTGTTGTTGCAGCAAATGGTGGAGTGGAAGCAGATGTACGTCGGAGAGTGAATGAAGGTTGCAAAGTGTTGGGGGCAGTTAAGGGAGTAGTAAAAAATAGAGGGTTGGGCATGAATGTAAAAAGAGTTCTATATGAGAAAGTGATTGTACCAACTGTGATGTATGGATCGGAGTTGTGGGGAATGAAAGTGACGGAGAGACAGAAATTGAATGTGTTTGAGATGAAGTGTCTAAGGAGTATGGCTGGTGTATCTCGAGTAGATAGGGTTAGGAACGAAGTGGTGAGAGTGAGAACGGGTGTAAGAAATGAGTTAGCAGCTAGAGTGGATATGAATGTGTTGAGGTGGTTTGGCCATGTTGAGAAAATGGAAAATGGCTGTCTGCTAAGGAAGGTGATGAATGCAAGAGTTGATGGGAGAAGTACAAGAGGAAGGCCAAGGTTTGGGTGGATGGATGGGGTGAAGAAAGCTCTGGGTGATAGGAGGATAGATGTGAGAGAGGCGAGAGAGCGTGTTAGAAATAGGAATGAATGGCGAGCGATTGTGACGCAGTTCCGGTAGGCCCTGCTCCTGCCTCCGGTGCCTTAGATGACCACGGAGGTAGCAGCAGTAGGGGATTCAGCATTATGAACCTTCATCTGTGGTGGATAATATGGGAAGGTGGGCTGTGGCACCCTAGCAGTACCAGCTGAACTCGGTTGAGTCCCTTGTTAGGCTGGAGGAACGTAGAGAGTAGAGGTCCCCTTTTTTGTTTTGTTTCTTTTTTTGAAGTCGGCTACCCCCCAAAATTGGGGGAAGTGCCTTGGTATATGTATATGTATGTATGTACCGCTCACCTGAAAGATCAGTTCATTTTAAAGGGATATTTATGAAGGAAATTCAAGATTCATGCTCATGTATATATTATTAGTTTCCCAAATTTGTGCATTGATTATCCTGAAGTATTTATCTAGTATATTCACCGCTCATTCTCCTTACTTCACATTATAGTATCCCATTTTGGTGTATTGATTTCTCTGAATCTTTTTATCTAGTAAATTCATCACGCATTCCCTTTCCTTTCTCTTCCTTGCAGACATTTATTCACCATTTCATATAGACTTACCATTTGTCCGATTACTCCGAAAATGTGTTTTGCAATTTACTTAACTAAACATTTTTTGCTTCTTTCCCCATATCGTATTTCCCCTTAACTATACAATTTTTATACTTCTACTTCCATATCTCATTTCCCCTTAACTAATGCCATTTTTATACTTCTACCTCCATATTTTATTTCCCCTTAACAAATACCATTTTTATACTTCTACCTTCATATCTCATTTTCCCTTAACTAATGCCATTTTAATACTTCTACCTCCATATCTTATTTGCCTTTAACAAATACCATTTTTATACTTCTACTTCCATATCTCATTTCCCCTTAACTAATGTCATTTCTATACTTCTAGCTCCATATCTTATTTCCCCTTAACAAATACCATTTTTATACTTCTACCTTCATATCTTATTTCCCCTTAACTAATGCCATTTCTATACTTCTAGCTCCATATCTTATTTCCCCTTAACAAATACCATTTTTATACTTCTACTTCCATATCTCATTTCCCCTTAACTAATGCCATTTCTATACTTCTAGCTCCATATCTTATTTCCCCTTAACAAATACCATTTTTATACTTCTACTTCCATATCTCATTTCCCCTTAACTAATGCCATTTCTATACTTCTAGCTCCATATCTTATTTCCCCTTAACAAATACCATTTTTATACTTCTACTTCCATATCTCATTTCCCCTTAACTAATGCCATTTCTATACTTCTAGCTCCATATCTTATTTCCCCTTAACAAATACCATTTTTATACTTCTACTTCCATATCTCATTTCCCCTTAACTAATGTCATTTCTATACTTCTAGCTCCATATCTTATTTCCCCTTAACAAATACCATTTTTATACTTCTACCTTCATATCTTATTTCCCCTTAACTAATGCCATTTCTATACTTCTAGCTCCATATCTTATTTCCCCTTAACAAATACCATTTTTATACTTCTACTTCCATATCTCATTTCCCCTTAACTAATGCCATTTCTATACTTCTAGCTCCATATCTTATTTCCCCTTAACAAATACCATTTTTATACTTCTACTTCCATATCTCATTTCCCCTTAACTAATGCCATTTCTATACTTCTAGCTCCATATCTTATTTCCCCTTAACAAATACCATTTTTATACTTCTACCTTCATATCTTATTTCCCCTTAACTAATGCCATTTTATACTTCTACCTCCATATCTTATTTGCCCTTAACAAATACAATTTTTATACTTCTGCTTCCATATCTCATTTCCCCTTAACAAATACAATTTTTATACTTCTGCTTCCATATCTCATTTCCCCTTAACAAATACAATTTTTATACTTTTACCTCCATATCTTATTTCCCCTTAACAAATACCATTTTTTATACTTCTACTTCCATATCTCATTTCCCCTTAACTAATGCCATTTCTATACTTCTAGCTCCATATCTTATTTCCCCTTAACAAATACCATTTTTATATTTCTACTTCCATATCTCATTTCCCCTTAACTAATGCCATTTCTATACTTCTAGCTCCATATCTTATTTCCCCTTAACAAATACCATTTTTATACTTCTACCTTCATATCTTATTTCCCCTTAACTAATGCCATTTTATACTTCTACCTCCATATCTTATTTGCCCTTAACAAATGCAATTTTTATACTTCTACTTCCATATCTCATTTCCCCTTAACAAATACAATTTTTATACTTCTGCTTCCATGTCTCATTTCCCCTTAACAAATACCATTTTTTATACTTCTACTTCCATATCTCATTTCCCCTTAACAAATACCATTTTTATATTTCTACTTCCATATCTCATTTCCCCTTAACTAATGCCATTTCTATACTTCTAGCTCCATATCTTATTTCCCCTTAACAAATACCATTTTTATACTTCTACTTCCATATCTCATTTCCCCTTAACTAATGCCATTTCTATACTTCTAGCTCCATATCTTATTTCCCCTTAACAAATACCATTTTTATACTTCTACTTCCATATCTCATTTCCCCTTAACTAATGCCATTTTTATACTTCTGCTTCCATATCTCATTTCCCCTTAACAAATACAATTTTTATACTTCTGCTTCCATATCTCATTTCCCCTTAACAAATACAATTTTTATACTTTTACCTCCATATCTTATTTCCCCTTAACAAATACCATTTTTTATACTTCTACTTCCATATCTCATTTCCCCTTAACTAATGCCATTTCTATACTTCTAGCTCCATATCTTATTTCCCCTTAACAAATACCATTTTTATATTTCTACTTCCATATCTTATTTCCCCTTAACTAATGCCATTTCTATACTTCTAGCTCCATATCTTATTTCCCCTTAACAAATAACATTTTTATACTTCTACCTTCATATCTTATTTCCCCTTAACTAATGCCATTTTATACTTCTACCTCCATATCTTATTTGCCCTTAACAAATACAATTTTTATACTTCTACTTCCATATCTCATTTCCCCTTAACAAATACAATTTTTATACTTTTACCTCCATATCTTATTTCCCCTTAACAAATACCATTTTTTATACTTCTACTTCCATATCTCATTTCCCCTTAACTAATGCCATTTCTATACTTCTAGCTCCATATCTTATTTCCCCTTAACAAATACCATTTTTATACTTCTACCTTCATATCTTATTTCCCCTTAACAAATACCATTTTTATACTTCTACTTCTATATCTCATTTCCCCTTAACTAATGCCATTTCTATACTTCTAGCTCCATATCTTATTTCCCCTTAACAAATACCATTTTTATACTTCTACCTTCATATCTTATTTCCCCTTAACTAATGCCATTTTATACTTCTACCTCCATATCTTATTTGCCCTTAACAAATACAATGTTTATACTTCTGCTTCCATATCTCATTTCCCCTTAACAAATACAATTTTTATACTTCTGCTTCCATATCTCATTTCCCCTTAACTAATGCCATTTCTATACTTCTAGCTCCATATTTTATTTCCCCTTAACAAATACCATTTTTATACTTCTACTTCCATATCTCATTTCCCCTTAACTAATGCCATTTCTATACTTCTAGCTCCATATCTTATTTCCCCTTAACAAATACCATTTTTATATTTCTACTTCCATATCTCATTTCCCGTTAACTAATGCCATTTCTATACTTCTAGCTCCATATCTTATTTCCCCTTAACAAATACCAATTTTATACTTCTACCTTCATATCTCATTTCCCCTTAACTAATGCCATTTTATACTTCTACCTCCATATCTTATTTGCCCTTAACAAATACAATTTTTATACTTCTGCTTCCATATTTCATTTCCCCTTAACAAATACAATTTTTATACTTCTGCTTCCATATCTCATTTCCCCTTAACAAATACAATTTTTATACTTTTACCTGCATATCTTATTTGCCCTTAACAAATACCATTTTTATACTTCTGCTTCCATATCTCATTTCCCCTTAACAAATACAATTTTTATACTTTTACCTCCATATCTTATTCCCCCTTAACAAATACCATTTTTTATACTTCTGCTTCCATATATCATTTCCCCTTAACAAATACAATTTTTCTACTTTTACCTCCATATCTTATTTCCCCTTAACAAATACCATTTTTATACTTCTGCTTCCATATCTCATTTCCCCTTAACAAATACAATTTTTATACTTTTACCTCCATATCTTATTTCCCCTTAACAAATACCATTTTTATACTTCTACTTCCATATCTCATTTCCCCTTAACTAATGCCATTTCTATACTTCTAGCTCCATATCTCATTTCCCCTTAACAAATACAATTTTTATACTTTTACCTCCATATCTTATTTTCCCTTAACAAATACCATTTTTATACTTCTACTTCCATATCTCATTTCCCCTTAACTAATGCCATTTCTATACTTCTAGCTCCATATCTTATTTCCCCTTAACAAATACCATTTTTATACTTCTACTTCCATATCTCATTTCCCCTTAACTAATGCCATTTCTATACTTATAGCTCCATATCTTATTTCCCCTTAACAAATACCATTTTTATACTTCTACCTTCATATCTTATTTCCCCTTAACTAATGCCATTTTATACTTCTACCTCCATATCTTATTTGCCCTTAACAAATACAATTTTTATACTTCTGCTTCCATGTCTCATTTCCCCTTAACAAATACAATTTTTATACTTCTGCTTCCATATATCATTTCCCCTTAACTAATGCCATTTCTATACTTCTAGCTCCATATCTCATTTCCCCTTAACAAATACAATTTTTATACTTTTACCTCCATATCTTATTTCCCCTTAACAAATACCATTTTTTATACTTCTACTTCCATATCTCATTTCCCTTTAACTAATGCCATTTCTATACTTCTAGCTCCATATCTTATTTCCCCTTAACAAATACCATTTTTATATTTCTACTTTCATATCTCATTTCCCCTTAACTAATGCCATTTCTATACTTCTAGCTCCATATCTTATTTCCCCTTAACAAATACCATTTTTATACTTCTACCTTCATATCTTATTTCCCCTTAACTAATGCCATTTTATACTTCTACCTCCATATCTTATTTGCCCTTAACAAATACAATTTTTATACTTTTACTTCCATATCTCATTTCCCCTTAACAAATACAATTTTTATACTTTTACCTCCATATCTTATTTCCCCTTAACAAATACCATTTTTTATACTTCTACTTCCATATCTCATTTCCCCTTAACTAATGCCATTTCTATACTTCTAGCTCCATATCTTATTTCCCCTTAACAAATACAATTTTTATACCTCTACCTTCATATCTTATTTCCCCTTAACAAATACCATTTTTATACTTCTACTTCTATATCTCATTTCCCCTTAACTAATGCCATTTCTATACTTCTAGCTCCATATCTTATTTCCCCTTAACAAATACCATTTTTATACTTCTACCTTCATATCTTATTTCCCCTTAACTAATGCCATTTTATACTTCTACCTCCATATCTTATTTGCCCTTAACAAATACAATGTTTATACTTCTGCTTCCATATCTCATTTCCCCTTAACAAATACAATTTTTATACTTCTACTTCCATATCTCATTTCCCCTTAACTAATGCCATTTCTATACTTCTAGCTCCATATTTTATTTCCCCTTAACAAATACCATTTTTATACTTCTACTTCCATATCTCATTTCCCCTTAACTAATGCCATTTCTATACTTCTAGCTCCATATCTTATTTCCCCTTAACAAATACCATTTTTATATTTCTACTTCCATATCTCATTTCCCCTTAACTAATGCCATTTCTATACTTCTAGCTCCATATCTTATTTCCCCTTAATAAATACCATTTTTATACTTCTACCTTCATATCTTATTTCCCCTTAACTAATGCCATTTTATACTTCTACCTCCATATCTTATTTGCCCTTAACAAATACAATTTTTATACTTCTACTTCCATATCTCATTTCCCCTTAACAAATACAATTTTTATACTTTTACCTCCATATCTTATTTCCCCTTAACAAATACCATTTTTTATACTTCTACTTCCATATCTCATTTCCCCTTAACTAATGCCATTTCTATACTTCTAGCTCCATATCTTATTTCCCCTTAACAAATACAATTTTTATACTTCTACCTTCATATCTTATTTCCCCTTAACAAATACCATTTTTATACTTCTACTTCTATATCTCATTTCCCCCTTAACTAATGCCCTTTCTATACTTCTAGCTCTATATCTTATTTCCCCTTAACAAATACCATTTTTATACTTCTGCTTCCATATCTCATTTCCCCTTAACAAATACCATTTTTATACTTCTGCTTCCATATCTCATTTCCCCCTTAACTAATGCCCTTTCTATACTTCTAGCTCCATATCTCATTTCCCCTTAACAAATACAATTTTTATACTTTTACCTCCATATCTTATTTCCCCTTAACAAATACCATTTTTATACTTCTACTTCCATATCTCATTTCCCCTTAACTAATGCCATTTCTATACTTCTAGCTCCATATCTCATTTCCCCTTAACAAATACAATTTTTATACTTTTACTTCCATATCTTATTTTCCCTTAACAAATACCATTTTTATACTTCTACTTCCATATCTCATTTCCCCTTAACTAATGCCATTTCTATACTTCTAGCTCCATATCTTATTTCCCCTTAACAAATACCATTTTTATACTTCTACTTCCATATCTCATTTCCCCTTAACTAATGCCATTTCTATACTTCTACCTTCATATCTTATTTCCCCTTAACTAATGCCATTTTATACTTCTAGCTCCATATCTTATTTCCCCTTAACAAATACCATTTTTATACTTCTACCTTCATATCTTATTTCCCCTTAACTAATGCCATTTTATACTTCTACCTCCATATCTTATTTGCCCTTAACAAATACAATTTTTATACTTCTGCCTCCATGTCTCATTTCCCCTTAACAAATACAATTTTTATACTTCTGCTTCCATGTCTCATTTCCCCTTAACAAATACAATTTTTATACTTCTGCTTCCATATCTCATTTCCCATTAACTAATGCCATTTCTATACTTCTAGCTCCATATCTCATTTCCCCTTAACAAATACAATTTTTATACTTTTACCTCCATATCTTATTTCCCCTTAACAAATACCATTTTTTATACTTCTACTTCCATATCTCATTTCCCCTTAACTAATGCCATTTCTATACTTCTAGCTCCATATCTTATTTCCCCTTAACAAATACCATTTTTATATTTCTACTTCCATATCTCATTTCCCCTTAACTAATGCCATTTCTATACTTCTAGCTCCATATCTTATTTCCCCTTAACAAATACAATGTTTATACTTCTGCTTCCATATCTCATTTCCCCTTAACAAATACAATTTTTATACTTCTGCTTCCATATCTCATTTCCCCTTAACTAATGCCATTTCTATACTTCTAGCTCCATATTTTATTTCCCCTTAACAAATACCATTTTTATACTTCTACTTCCATATCTCATTTCCCCTTAACTAATGCCATTTCTATACTTCTAGCTCCATATCTTATTTCCCCTTAACAAATACCATTTTTATATTTCTACTTCCATATCTCATTTCCCCTTAACTAATGCCATTTCTATACTTCTAGCTCCATATCTTATTTCCCCTTAACAAATACCATTTTTATACTTCTACTTCCATATCTCATTTCCCCTTAACTAATGCCATTTCTATACTTCTAGCTCCATATCTTATTTCCCCTTAACAAATACCATTTTTATACTTCTACTTCCATATCTCATTTCCCCTTAACTAATGCCATTTTTATACTTCTGCTTCCATATCTCATTTCCCCTTAACAAATACAATTTTTATACTTCTGCTTCCATATCTCATTTCCCCTTAACAAATACAATTTTTATACTTTTACCTCCATATCTTATTTCCCCTTAACAAATACCATTTTTTATACTTCTACTTCCATATCTCATTTCCCCTTAACTAATGCCATTTCTATACTTCTAGCTCCATATCTTATTTCCCCTTAACAAATACCATTTTTATACTTCTACTTCCATATCTCATTTCCCCTTAACTAATGCCATTTCTATACTTCTAGCTCCATATCTTATTTCCCCTTAACAAATACCATTTTTATATTTCTACTTCCATATCTTATTTCCCCTTAACTAATGCCATTTCTATACTTCTAGCTCCATATCTTATTTCCCCTTAACAAATAACATTTTTATACTTCTACCTTCATATCTTATTTCCCCTTAACTAATGCCATTTTATACTTCTACCTCCATATCTTATTTGCCCTTAACAAATACAATTTTTATACTTCTGCTTCCATATCTCATTTCCCCTTAACAAATACAATTTTTATACTTTTACCTCCATATCTTATTTCCCCTTAACAAATACCATTTTTATACTTCTACTTCCATATCTCATTTCCCCTTAACTAATGCCATTTCTATACTTCTAGCTCCATATCTCATTTCCCCTTAACAAATACAATTTTTATACTTTTACCTCCATATCTTATTTTCCCTTAACAAATACCATTTTTATACTTCTACTTCCATATCTCATTTCCCCTTAACTAATGCCATTTCTATACTTCTAGCTCCATATCTTATTTCCCCTTAACAAATACCATTTTTATACTTCTACTTCCATATCTCATTTCCCCTTAACTAATGCCATTTCTATACTTCTACCTTCATATCTTATTTCCCCTTAACTAATGCCATTTTATACTTCTACCTCCATATCTTATTTGCCCTTAACAAATACAATTTTTATACTTCTGCTTCCATATCTAATTTCCCCTTAACAAATACAATTTTTATACTTCTGCTTCCATATCTCATTTCCCCTTAACAAATACAATTTTTATACTTTTACCTCCATATCTTATTTGCCCTTAACAAATACCATTTTTATACTTCTGCTTCCATATCTCATTTCCCCTTAACAAATACCATTTTTATACTTCTGCTTCCATATCTCATTTCCCCTTAACAAATACAATTTTTATACTTTTACCTCCATATCTTATTTCCCCTTAACAAATACCATTTTTATACTTCTACTTCCATATCTCATTTCCCCTTAACTAATGCCATTTCTATACTTCTAGCTCCATATCTCATTTCCCCTTAACAAATACAATTTTTATACTTTTACCTCCATATCTTATTTTCCCTTAACAAATACCATTTTTATACTTCTACTTCCATATCTCATTTCCCCTCAATTAATGCCATTTCTATACTTCTAGCTCCATATCTTATTTCCCCTTAACAAATACCATTTTTATACTTCTACTTCCATATCTCATTTCCCCTTAACTAATGCCATTTCTATACTTCTAGCTCCATATCTTATTTCCCCTTAAAAAAATACCATTTTTATACTTCTACCTTCATATCTTATTTCCCCTTAACTAATGCCATTTTATACTTCTACCTCCATATCTTATTTGCCCTTAACAAATACAATTTTTATACTTCTGCTTCCATGTCTCATTTCCCCTTAACAAATACAATTTTTATACTTCTGCTTCCATATCTCATTTCCCCTTAACTAATGCCATTTCTATACTTCTAGCTCCATATCTCATTTCCCCTTAACAAATACAATTTTTATACTTTTGCGTCCATATCTTATTTCCCCTTAACAAATACCATTTTTTATACTTCTACTTCCATATCTCATTTCCCCTTAACTAATGCCATTTCTATACTTCTAGCTCCATATCTTATTTCCCCTTAACAAATACCATTTTTATATTTCTACTTCCATATCTCATTTCCCCTTAACTAATGCCATTTCTATACTTCTAGCTCCATATCTTATTTCCCCTTAACAAATACCATTTTTATACTTCTACCTTCATATCTTATTTCCCCTTAACTAATGCCATTTTATACTTCTACCTCCATATCTTATTTGCCCTTAACAAATACAATTTTTATACTTCTACTTCCATATCTCATTTCCCCTTAACAAATACAATTTTTATACTTTTACCTCCATATCTTATTTCCCCTTAACAAATACCATTTTTTATACTTCTACTTCCATATCTCATTTCCCCTTAACTAATGGCATTTCTATACTTTTAGCTCCATATCTTATTTCCCCTTAACAAATACCATTTTTATACTTCTACCTTCATATCTTATTTCCCCTTAACAAATACCATTTTTATACTTCTACTTCTATATCTCATTTCCCCTTAACTAATGCCATTTCTATACTTCTAGCTCCATATCTTATTTCCCCTTAACAAATACCATTTTTATACTTCTACCTTCATATCTTATTTCCCCTTAACTAATGCCATTTTATACTTCTACCTCCATATCTTATTTGCCCTTAACAAATACAATGTTTATACTACTGCTTCCATATCTCATTTCCCCTTAACAAATACAATTTTTATACTTCTGCTTCCATATCTCATTTCCCCTTAACTAATGCCATTTCTATACTTCTAGCTCCATATTTTATTTCCCCTTAACAAATACCATTTTTATACTTCTACTTCCATATCTCATTTCCCCTTAACTAATGCCATTTCTATACTTCTAGCTCCATATCTTATTTCCCCTTAACAAATACCATTTTTATATTTCTACTTCCATATCTCATTTCCCCTTAACTAATGCCATTTCTATACTTCTAGCTCCATATCTTATTTCCCCTTAACAAATACCATTTTTATACTTCTACCTTCATATCTCATTTCCCCTTAACTAATGCCATTTTATACTTCTACCTCCATATCTTTATTGCCCTTAACAAATACAATTTTTATACTTCTGCTTCCATATCTCATTTCCCCTTAACAAATACAATTTTTATACTTCTGCTTCCATATCTCATTTCCCCTTAACAAATACAATTTTTATACTTTTACCTCCATATCTTATTTGCCCTTAACAAATACCATTTTTATACTTCTGCTTCCATATCTCATTTCCCCTTAACAAATACAATTTTTATACTTTTACCTCCATATCTTATTTCCCCTTAACAAATACCATTTTTTATACTTCTGCTTCCATATCTCATTTCCCCTTAACAAATACAATTTTTATACTTTTACCTCCATATCTTATTTCCCCTTAACAAATACCATTTTTATACTTCTGCTTCCATATCTTATTTGCCCTTAACAAATACCATTTTTATTCTTCTGCTTCCATATCCCATTTCCCCTTAACAAATACAATTTTTATACTTTTACCTCCATATCTTATTTCCCCTTAACAAATACCATTTTTATACTTCTACTTCCATATCTCATTTCCCCTTAACTAATGCCATTTCTATACTTCTAGCTCCATATCTCATTTCCCCTTAACAAATACAATTTTTATACTTTTACCTCCATATCTTATTTTCCCTTAACAAATACCATTTTTATACTTCTACTTCCATATCTTATTTCCCCTTAACTAATGCCATTTCTATACTTCTAGCTCCATATCTTATTTCCCCTTAACAAATACCATTTTTATACTTCTACTTCCATATCTCATTTCCCCTTAACTAATGCCATTGCTATACTTCTAGCTCCATATCTTATTTCCCCTTAACAAATACCATTTTTATACTTCTACCTTCATATCTTATTTCCCCTTAACTAATGCCATTTTATACTTCTACCTCCATATCTTATTTGCCCTTAACAAATACAATGTTTATACTTCTGCTTCCATATCTCATTTCCCCTTAACTAATGCCATTTCTATACTTCTAGCTCCATATTTTATTTCCCCTTAACAAATACCATTTTTATACTTCTACTTCCATATCTCATTTCCCCTTAACTAATGCCATTTCTATACTTCTAGCTCCATATCTTATTTCCCCTTAACAAATACCATTTTTATATTTCTACTTCCATATCTCATTTCCCCTTAACTAATGCCATTTCTATACTTCTAGCTCCATATCTTATTTCCCCTTAACAAATACCATTTTTATACTTCTACCTTCATATCTCATTTCCCTTTAACTAATGCCATTTTATACTTCTACCTCCATATCTTATTTGCCCTTAACAAATACAATTTTTATACTTCTGCTTCCATATCTCATTTCCCCTTAACAAATACAATTTTTATACTTCTGCTTACATATCTCATTTCCCCTTAACAAATACAATTTTTATACTTTTACCGTTAATCTCCCTGTTATAAGCTTCCTTCTTGCACAGAAAGTCCCTCTCAGCCTGTGGTATGAGAATCCTGTTGCTAAATTCAGCCTCGAGGAGTTTTTCGTTAGCCATCGATTTCCCGATTTCTGCATCGCGAGTGGCCAGGGCTTGCCCTATGCGAGCATCCCTTTGAATTTCTGCTATCCGTTACTTGCCCAGACACAGCATGTATCCCTGACAGAAAGAGGGATGGAGCTTTTGTTGGATGACATACCAGTGAGTTATTTGTAATAGATGTTAGTTGAATGGAGGAAACTTTGAAATGAATAGACAGTGAAGTACTTACAAATCAACTACTTTGAAGAAGTTTGGCAACACATTTATTTGCAAAATGGGCTGGTACATTTTTTATTACAAATACAAAATACATTTTGACTAATGTAATGCTATTTTTGTCACTACTTAAGCATTGTTTTAGCTAAAGTATAGATTTTATCACAATTGTCGAACAGATAGGCAAAGAATCTACTTTCCCCTTAACAAATACAATTTTTATACTTTTACCTCCATATCTTATTTGCCCTTAACAAATACCATTTTTATACTTTTGCTTCCATATCTCATTTCCCCTTAACAAATACAATTTTTATACTTTTACCTCCATATCTTATTTCCCCTTAACAAATACCATTTTTTATACTTCTGCTTCCTTATCTCATTTCCCCTTAATAAATACAATTTTTATACTTCTGCTTCCATATCTCATTTCCCCTTAACAAATACAATTTTTATACTTCTGCTTCCATATCTCATTTCCCCTTAACAAATACAATTTTTATACTTTTACCTCCATATCTTATTTCCCCTTAACAAATACCATTTTTATACTTCTGCTTCCATATCTCATTTCCCCTTAACAAATACAATTTTTATACTTTTACCTCCATATCTTATTTCCCCTTAACAAATACCATTTTTATACTTCTGCTTCCATATCTCATTTCCCCTTAACAAATACCATTTTTATACTTCTGCTTCCATATCTCATTTCCCCTTAACAAATACAATTTTTATACTTTTACCTCCATATCTTATTTCCCCTTAACAAATACCATTTTTATACTTCTACTTCCATATCTCATTTCCCCTTAACTAATGCCATTTCTATACTTCTAGCTCCATATCTCATTTCCCCTTAACAAATACAATTTTTATACTTTTACCTCCATATCTTATTTTCCCTTAACAAATACCATTTTTATACTTCTACTTCCATATCTCATTTCCCCTTAACTAATGCCATTTCTATACTTCTAGCTCCATATCTTATTTCCCCTTAACAAATACCATTTTTATACTTCTACTTCCATATCTCATTTCCCCTTAACTAATGCCATTTCTATACTTCTAGCTCCATATCTTATTTCCCCTTAACAAATACCATTTTTATACTTCTACCTTCATATCTTATTTCCCCTTAACTAATGCCATTTTATACTTCTACCTCCATATCTTATTTGCCCTTAACAAATACAATTTTTATACTTCTGCCTCCATGTCTCATTTCCCCTTAACAAATACAATTTTTATACTTCTGCTTCCATGTCTCATTTCCCCTTAACAAATACAATTTTTATACTTCTGCTTCCATATCTCATTTCCCATTAACTAATGCCATTTCTATACTTCTAGCTCCATATCTCATTTCCCCTTAACAAATACAATTTTTATACTTTTACCTCCATATCTTATTTCCCCTTAACAAATACCATTTTTTATACTTCTACTTCCATATCTCATTTTCCCTTAACTAATGCCATTTCTATACTTCTAGCTCCATATCTTATTTCCCCTTAACAAATACCATTTTTATATTTCTACTTCCATATCTCATTTCCCCTTAACTAATGCCATTTCTATACTTCTAGCTCCATATCTTATTTCCCCTTAACAAATACAATGTTTATACTTCTGCTTCCATATCTCATTTCCCCTTAACAAATACAATTTTTATACTTCTGCTTCCATATCTCATTTCCCCTTAACTAATGCCATTTCTATACTTCTAGCTCCATATTTTATTTCCCCTTAACAAATACCATTTTTATACTTCTACTTCCATATCTCATTTCCCCTTAACTAATGCCATTTCTATACTTCTAGCTCCATATCTTATTTCCCCTTAACAAATACCATTTTTCTATTTCTACTTCCATATCTCATTTCCCCTTAACTAATGCCATTTCTATACTTCTAGCTCCATATCTTATTTCCCCTTAACAAATACCATTTTTATACTTCTACTTCCATATCTCATTTCCCCTTAACTAATGCCATTTCTATACTTCTAGCTCCATATCTTATTTCCCCTTAACAAATACCATTTTTATACTTCTACTTCCATATCTCATTTCCCCTTAACTAATGCCATTTTTATACTTCTGCTTCCATATCTCATTTCCCCTTAACAAATACAATTTTTATACTTCTGCTTCCATATCTCATTTCCCCTTAACAAATACAATTTTTATACTTTTACCTCCATATCTTATTTCCCCTTAACAAATACCATTTTTTATACTTCTACTTCCATATCTCATTTCCCCTTAACTAATGCCATTTCTATACTTCTAGCTCCATATCTTATTTCCCCTTAACAAATACCATTTTTATATTTCTACTTCCATATCTTATTTCCCCTTAACTAATGCCATTTCTATACTTCTAGCTCCATATCTTATTTCCCCTTAACAAATAACATTTTTATACTTCTACCTTCATATCTTATTTCCCCTTAACTAATGCCATTTTATACTTCTACCTCCATATCTTATTTGCCCTTAACAAATACAATTTTTATACTTCTACTTCCATATCTCATTTCCCCTTAACAAATACAATTTTTATACTTTTACCTCCATATCTTATTTCCCCTTAACAAATACCATTTTTTATACTTCTACTTCCATATCTCATTTCCCCTTAACTAATGCCATTTCTATACTTCTAGCTCCATATCTTATTTCCCCTTAACAAATACCATTTTTATACTTCTACCTTCATATCTTATTTCCCCTTAACAAATACCATTTTTATACTTCTACTTCTATATCTCATTTCCCCTTAACTAATGCCATTTCTATACTTCTAGCTCCATATCTTATTTCCCCTTAACAAATACCATTTTTATACTTCTACCTTCATATCTTATTTCCCCTTAACTAATGCCATTTTATACTTCTACCTCCATATCTTATTTGCCCTTAACAAATACAATGTTTATACTTCTGCTTCCATATATCATTTCCCCTTAACAAATACAATTTTTATACTTCTGCTTCCATATCTCATTTCCCCTTAACTAATGCCATTTCTATACTTCTAGCTCCATATTTTATTTCCCCTTAACAAATACCATTTTTATACTTCTACTTCCATATCTCATTTCCCCTTAACTAATGCCATTTCTATACTTCTAGCTCCATATCTTATTTCCCCTTAACAAATACCATTTTTATATTTCTACTTCCATATCTCATTTCCCGTTAACTAATGCCATTTCTATACTTCTAGCTCCATATCTTATTTTCCCTTAACAAATACCAATTTTATACTTCTACCTTCATATCTTATTTCCCCTTAACTAATGCCATTTTATACTTCTACCTCCATATCTTATTTGCCCTTAACAAATACAATTTTTATACTTCTGCTTCCATATCTCATTTCCCCTTAACAAATACAATTTTTATACTTCTGCTTCCATATCTCATTTCCCCTTAACAAATACAATTTTTATACTTTTACCTCCATATCTTATTTGCCCTTAACAAATACCATTTTTATACTTCTGCTTCCATATCTCATTTCCCCTTAACAAATACAATTTTTATACTTTTACCTCCATATCTTATTTCCCCTTAACAAATACCATTTTTTATACTTCTGCTTCCATATATCATTTCCCCTTAACAAATACAATTTTTCTACTTTTACCTCCATATCTTATTTCCCCTTAACAAATACCATTTTTATACTTCTGCTTCCATATCTCATTTCCCCTTAACAAATACAATTTTTATACTTTTACCTCCATATCTTATTTCCCCTTAACAAATACCATTTTTATACTTCTACTTCCATATCTCATTTCCCCTTAACAAATACAATTTTTATACTTCTGCTTCCATATATCATTTCCCCTTAACTAATGCCATTTCTATACTTCTAGCTCCATATCTCATTTCCCCTTAACAAATACAATTTTTATACTTTTACCTCCATATCTTATTTCCCCTTAACAAATACCATTTTTTATACTTCTACTTCCATATCTCATTTCCCTTTAACTAATGCCATTTCTATACTTCTAGCTCCATATCTTATTTCCCCTTAACAAATACCATTTTTATATTTCTACTTTCATATCTCATTTCCCCTTAACTAATGCCATTTCTATACTTCTAGCTCCATATCTTATTTCCCCTTAACAAATACCATTTTTATACTTCTACCTTCATATCTTATTTCCCCTTAACTAATGCCATTTTATACTTCTACCTCCATATCTTATTTGCCCTTAACAAATACAATTTTTATACTTCTGCTTCCATGTCTCATTTCCCCTTAACAAATACAATTTTTATACTTCTGCTTCCATATATCATTTCCCCTTAACTAATGCCATTTCTATACTTCTAGCTCCATATCTCATTTCCCCTTAACAAATACAATTTTTATGCTTTTACCTCCATATCTTATTTCCCCTTAACAAATACCATTTTTTATACTTCTACTTCCATATCTCATTTCCCCTTAACTAATGCCATTTCTATACTTCTAGCTCCATATCTTATTTCCCCTTAACAAATACAATTTTTATACCTCTACCTTCATATCTTATTTCCCCTTAACAAATACCATTTTTATACTTCTACTTCTATATCTCATTTCCCCTTAACTAATGCCATTTCTATACTTCTAGCTCCATATCTTATTTCCCCTTAACAAATACCATTTTTATACTTCTACCTTCATATCTTATTTCCCCTTAACTAATGCCATTTTATACTTCTACCTCCATATCTTATTTGCCCTTAACAAATACAATGTTTATACTTCTGCTTCCATATCTCATTTCCCCTTAACAAATACAATTTTTATACTCCTACTTCCATATCTCATTTCCCCTTAACTAATGCCATTTCTATACTTCTAGCTCCATATCTTATTTCCCCTTAACAAATACCATTTTTATACTTCTACCTTCATATCTTATTTCCCCTTAACTAATGCCATTTTATACTTCTACCTCCATATCTTATTTGCCCTTAACAAATACAATGTTTATACTTCTGCTTCCATATCTCATTTCCCCTTAACAAATACAATTTTTATACTTCTGCTTCCATATCTCATTTCCCCTTAACTAATGCCATTTCTATACTTCTAGCTCCATATCTTATTTCCCCTTAACAAATACCATTTTTATACTTCTACCTTCATATCTTATTTCCCCTTAACTAATGCCATTTTATACTTCTACCTCCATATCTTATTTGCCCTTAACAAATACAATGTTTATACTTCTGCTTCCATATCTCATTTCCCCTTAACAAATACAATTTTTATACTTCTGCTTCCATATCTCATTTCCCCTTAACTAATGCCATTTTAATACTTCTACCTCCATATCTTATTTGCCTTTAACAAATACCATTTTTATACTTCTACTTCCATATCTCATTTCCCCTTAACTAATGCCATTTCTATACTTCTAGCTCCATATCTTATTTCCCCTTAACAAATACCATTTTTATACTTCTACCTTCATATCTTATTTCCCCTTAACTAATGCCATTTTATACTTCTACCTCCATATCTTATTTGCCCTTAACAAATACAATGTTTATACTTCTGCTTCCATATCTCATTTCCCCTTAACAAATACAATTTTTATACTTCTGCTTCCATATCTCATTTCCCCTTAACTAATGCCATTTTAATACTACTACCTCCATATCTTATTTGCCTTTAACAAATACCATTTTATACTTCTACTTCCATATCTCATTTCCCCTTAACTAATGCCATTTCTATACTTCTAGCTCCATATTTTATTTCCCCTTAACAAATACCATTTTTATACTTCTACTTCCATATCTCATTTCCCCTTAACTAATGCCATTTCTATACTTCTAGCTCCATATCTTATTTCCCCTTAACAAATACCATTTTTATATTTCTACTTCCATATCTCATTTCCCCTTAACTAATGCCATTTCTATACTTCTAGCTCCATATCTTATTTCCCCTTAACAAATACCATTTTTATACTTCTACCTTCATATCTTATTTCCCCTTAACTAATGCCATTTTATACTTCTACCTCCATATCTTATTTGCCCTTAACAAATACAATTTTTATACTTCTACTTCCATATCTCATTTCCCCTTAACAAATACAATTTTTATACTTTTACCTCCATATCTTATTTCCCCTTAACAAATACCATTTTTTATACTTCTACTTCCATATCTCATTTCCCCTTAACTAATGCCATTTCTATACTTCTAGCTCCATATCTTATTTCCCCTTAACAAATACAATTTTTATACTTCTACCTTCATATCTTATTTCCCCTTAACAAATACCATTTTTATACTTCTACTTCCATATCTCATTTCCCCTTAACTAATGCCAATTCTATACTTCTAGCTCCATATCTTATTTCCCCTTAACAAATACCATTTTTATACTTCTACCTTCATATCTTATTTCCCCTTAACTAATGCCATTTTATACTTCTACCTCCATATCTTATTTGCCCTTAACAAATACAATGTTTATACTTCTGCTTCCATATCTCATTTCCCCTTAACAAATACAATTTTTATACTTCTGCTTCCATATCTCATTTCCCCTTAACTAATGCCATTTCTATACTTCTAGCTCCATATTTTATTTCCCCTTAACAAATACCATTTTTATACTTCTACTTCCATATCTCATTTCCGCTTAACTAATGCCATTTCTATACTTCTAGCTCCATATCTTATTTCCCCTTAACAAATACCATTTTTATATTTCTACTTCCATATCTCATTTCCCCTTAACTAATGCCATTTCTATACTTCTAGCTCCATATCTTATTTCCCCTTAACAAATACCATTTTTATACTTCTACCTTCATATCTCATTTCCCTTTAACTAATGCCATTTTATACTTCTACCTCCATATCTTATTTGCCCTTAACAAATACAATTTTTATACTTCTGCTTCCATATCTCATTTCCCCTTAACAAATACAATTTTTATACTTCTGCTTCCATATCTCATTTCCCCTTAACAAATACAATTTTTATACTTTTACCTCCATATCTTATTTGCCCTTAACAAATACCATTTTTATACTTTTGCTTCCATATCTCATTTCCCCTTAACAAATACAATTTTTATACTTTTACCTCCATATCTTATTTCCCCTTAACAAATACCATTTTTTATACTTCTGCTTCCTTATCTCATTTCCCCTTAACAAATACAATTTTTATACTTTTACCTCCATATCTTATTTCCCCTTAACAAATACCATTTTTATACTTCTGCTTCCATATCTTATTTGCCCTTAACAAATACCATTTTTATTCTTCTGCTTCCATATCCCATTTCCCCTTAACAAATACAATTTTTATACTTCTACCTCCATATCTTATTTCCCCTTAACAAATACCATTTTCATACTTCTACTTCCATATCTCATTTCCCCTTAACTAATGCCATTTCTATACTTCTAGCTCCATATCTCATTTCCCCTCAACAAATACAATTTTTATACTTTTACCTCCATATCTTATTTTCCCTTAACAAATACCATTTTTATACTTCTACTTCCATATCTCATTTCCCCTTAACTAATGCCATTTCTATACTTCTAGCTCCATATCTTATTTCCCCTTAACAAATACCATTTTTATACTTCTACTTCCATATCTCATTTCCCCTTAACTAATGCCATTTCTATACTTCTAGCTCCATATCTTATTTCCCCTTAACAAATACCATTTTTATACTTCTACTTCCATATCTCATTTCCCCTTAACTAATGCCATTTCTATACTTATAGCTCCATATCTTATTTCCCCTTAACAAATACCATTTTTATACTTCTACCTTCATATCTCATTTCCCCTTAACTAATGCCATTTTATACTTCTACCTCCATATCTTATTTGCCCTTAACAAATACAATTTTTATACTTCTGCTTCCATATCTCATTTCCCCTTAACAAATACAATTTTTATACTTCTGCTTCCATATCTCATTTCCCCTTAACTAATGCCATTTCTATACTTCTAGCTCCATATCTTATTTCCCCTTAACAAATACCATTTTTATACTTCTGCTTCCATATCTCATTTCCCCTTAACTAATGCCATTTTAATACTTCCACCTCCATATCTTATTTCCCCTTAACAAATACAATTTTTGTACTTTTACCTCTATATCTTATTTCCCCTTAACAAATACCATTTTTATACTTTTATACCCATATCTTATTTTCCCTTAACTTATACCATTTTTATACTTTTACCTCCCTAGCTTATTTCCTCTTAACAAATACAATTTTTATACTTTTACCTCCATATCTTATTTCCCCTTAACAAATACCATTTTTATACTTCTTCACCCATATCTTATTTCCCTTTAACTAATGCCATTTTATACTTCTACCTCCATATCTTATTTGCCCTTAACAAATACCAATTTTATACTTCTACCTTCGTATCTCATTTCCCCTTAACTAATGCCATTTTATACTTCTACCTCCATATCTTATTTGCCCTTAACAAATACCATTTTTATACTTCTACTTCCATATCTTATTTCCCCTTAACTAATATCATTTTTATACTTTTTTCTCTCCCTATCTATTTCCCTACGTTGGTCCCTCGAATAAATTTAAGTATCTTCTAAAAATGCTTGACCAGCAAGCGAAAGCAAATTAGAATAGTTCAGTAGATTCCAGTTATGTTCCTTTACGCCAAATGCCAATTAGCTTACAGACTTCAACTAAGAATTTCTTCCTTATCATTGACATTACTATTATGGGTTTTAGCTAGATTACCATTGTAGAAGCGACTCATTTTGCGCATAAATATCCCAAGTGGGAAGATATTTATAAAGTGCAGATTAATTTAGGCTCGAATGTGTTGTTTCTGGTATAAGTTAGTACCTCTTGTTGCTAGTAACATTTTACCTCATATAATAAAGTCGCATTCTCTCTGTGTAACTGTTCAAGGACTCGTGTGTAAATGTTCTTCGAATTTGATAATTCTATTACCAGACATATTCTTACGTTTTCCTGCAAAATTTTAATTACAGTACGTGTTCAATCTGAGTTATATTTTCGCGAGCTTTTCAAGCCTGCTACCTTTATCAGAAATCCGTTTGGATTTTATTTTTTATTTTTAGCTAAACCGAGACTTGAAACCTTAAGAAATAACTCCTTTGCTATGTTTAAGAAAAAGGGGAAAAATAACTGTTTGAAAAAGTGGAAAATAATTATCGGTTTAAAAAGATGCAGAATGATTATCGATTTAATAAAGCGGAAAATTAATGATCTGTTTAAAAAGTGGAAAAATAATTATCTGTTAAAAAAACTAAAAATTATCTTTAAGAAATTAAAAAAGAATTAATTATCCTTTAAAAAAAATAAAGACCTATTTTTAATTTTAATGTGTAAAAGTTTTTTATTCTGTACATAGTCGTCGGAGCGCTGTATTGCATTACAAATAGCTCTGTAATGTATTTAACTCTCTCTCTCTCTCTCTCTCTCTCTCTCTCTCTCTCTCTCTCTCTCTCTCTCTCTCTCTCTCTCGTCACAGACATAGAAAAATTTCCTGTGGTTCCAAACTCTGCCACTTATTTCCTTATGTCATAAAGGAAAATAGTAGATTGAAAAATTTAATGATTTAAAAGTTGGAAATAAAGGCATTCTTAAACATTTTTTGCACCCCTGTGAATAGAATTTGTCTTCATCACGTTAGAGTTGAAGTAAGTTAATCTGATATCAATAGTCATATACTTAATGCCGTACAATTCGACCTATAGTACAGATATCACTTCTCAAAGTTCAGGCAGTGCTATAGCCTCTATGCCTATGGCCATCAGTCTTAGGGAGGTCTATTCCTCGTGCTTGAAGCTGATAATAATAAAATTGAAAGAGAATGATGTAACTATATAAATCAGGGATAGATGAATCCATTAAAAGGTAGATCGGTTATTCATAATTAATATATAATTCAAATAGATGGCTCTAAGCCGTTTGCCATCGACACATCCTCAATTAAGGAAGAAACACGAAGGATAACGCTAAAATTAAATAAACGAAGAATAAAAGCAGACAATCGCCCTACCCATATAACCGCGTCAACTAAAAGAAAATATTAAAAATAATCTAAAATTCTAATACTTAAAAATAAAGCTATTATTGTCGGAGACAAAAAAACTATCCTTAATTAATGCCGAATTTTCTTTCAAGTGTAATAAGTAATTAATGTATTTCTCACGGATATACACAGAAGAATGTAAATCAGATTGACGAACGTTTCTCCCATTTTTCCAGGTTTATCGCAGCATCCCGTCCACAACACGGGCGAATGCGAGGACCTCATGGACAGGGGATGGAAGAACAGGTCAGTTGGTTCTACCCTCATGAACGCGGACTCTTCCAGGTCGCATTCCATCTTCACCATCACCCTGGAAATGATGGAAACGACGGGGGACAACGACGCCATCAGGAGTGGGAAGCTCAACCTTGTAGATCTGGCAGGATCTGAAAGACAAGCAAAAACAGGTAATTTCAATAAGGGCGTCTTTTGCGTATTATCATTAATGAATATTTTGGCCTTGATTCTTGGTCTGAAATAATTGCCTCCTGGCTAGTATAATGGTAATGTGATCGCTTAGCATCCACATGGAAGCAGATCGATCCCAGCCGGGACCGTGAGTTTAAGTTGTTTCGAGAGTGTGAGTTCAAGCTGTTTACTGGGAAGGCAACAGCTGTGGTTGGGCTTGCTTGACTGACGTTCTGGTGAGCAACTATTCTGAATGAAAATAGAACTGAAACCAGACACCTTTAAGCTTTAAATGTTTTTTTTTTTGTTTTTTTTTTTTTAATAGAATACGCATATTTGTGAGTAATGGAGTTTTTCTTTTGTGAAGTAATTGCGACCTCACATTATTCTTGTAGAATACAGTCAAGATTGTGCTATAAGCTTTTCACTGCAGTAACTCAAGAATAAAATTTCAATGCAAGATTTTTTTTTTTTCGAAATGTAGTTTTCGTAAGAAATTCTTTTCAATGTGGTTATATTCTGAAAATGACAAATGAATTATATAACTAATATTTTACAAATGAATGGTTTGCTTTTCATATTACCCTCGCCAAGTGCTTAGCCTCTCGCATAACGAGGCCGACCTTGAAATGAAGATATGAATCAGATACTAATAATAATATTATTATTACTGGCTAAGCCACAACCCTAGTTGAAAAAAGCAAGATGCTATAAGCCCAAGGGCTCCAACAGGGAAAAATAGCCCACTGAGGAAAGGAAATAAGGAAATAAATAAACGATATAAGAAATAATGAACAATTAGAATAAGATATTTTAAAAACACTAACAATATTTAAATAAGATATTTTAAAAACACTAACAACATTAAAACAAATATTTCATATATAAACTATAAAAATACTTATGTCAGCCTGTTCATCATGAAAACATTTGTTGCAAGTTTGAATAATAATTATTTTAGAATGTAAATGTTGTTTATTTAATCAATTAAATACTAAAGATTATATCTTTCAATGAAAACTTAATCTTGTTGCATGCATTACACAAATCATTACCTATAGCCTGCTTCTATCTATTACTTCTGCAGGGGCATCTGGCGATCGTCTGAAGGAGGCGACGAAGATTAATCTATCCTTGAGTGCCCTTGGAAACGTCATATCAGCTTTGGTCGATGGCAAGAGCAAACACATACCTTACAGAGACTCAAAATTGACGAGGCTTTTACAGGTAAGGCAATATTATATCTGTGATAATCCATGATATCTACAAGCCACAATTGTACTATAGTCAATTTCTTTTAGCGATGCAGATTTGCACCGACTAGCAGCGGTGCCCTTTTAGCTCGCAAAATTTTCCTGATCGCTGATTGGTTGGACGAGATAATTCTAACCAATCAGCGATCAGGAAACTTTTCCGAGCTAAAAGGGCACCGCTGCGAGTCGGTGCAAATCTGCCTCGATAAAAGAAATGGACTATAGTTAGTGCGCTGTCGAGATTTGGAAATACAGTATTAATGCCACTTAAACACTTAAAAATTTGCATTAATAAAAGGGTAAATGGTTGGCAACATTTATTCCGGGAATTTTACCGTTTTAAAAACGGATAATTTGACGTAATGGAGTGATATTACGGTCACCAACCCGTAAAATATAATAGCAAAGTAAGGTAAAACTACGGTCGCGTATATTTTACTGAAATACAGCTGAGAACAAAATATTTCTACGGTGAATTTCCGATTAGAATTACTGTTTTTTTTAACAGTGTAGATGAATTATGTTGATGATGTCCATTTATAAATGTTTTCATGTTTGAATAGTATACATATATGCAGAGAAAATATACTAAAGTTAGTATTACGCCTAATGTGAATACTACCAAAATTACTGATTCGAAAGGCTTGGGCTAAAAATATATTATATTTTAGAGCAAATATCAGTTCGAAAGGAAAAAGATCCACTTTCAGAGCTGTCAGCTGACCTCGCCTGTCTCACCTGGGAGGGAATTTTGAATGTTTTATATTGGCCTTGGCATTGAAATCTTATTTGACCTAGACTTTTTAGCCTTTATATATTTCGTTATTTCTAGCAACTATTGTAACGTTCTACTTGAAAGCGATGACTATTGTCGTTGTACTCTCGATAAAACTTAACTATTTAATTATCGGCTTTGTTGTTGGCTGTATATATATATATATATATATATGTGTGTGTGTATATATATATATATATATATATATAAGGTGTATTTTTATATATACATTTTATCAATTGTATGCATAAAACACTGTCGTAATATCCCATAACCTCTTCAGTCTATATACAGTTTACCAGTGTATAGAATACAGTATTCTCTTATTTTCCCCGTCTTCAGTTTAGACTGATTTAAAGATTAATTTCAGTATCTGAATAATAGTAATTTTCTATTATATTTTTATTTCACGAACAATAAAAATATACATTTCCGTAATAATAGCAATTTGGAAGTTCTAATTCTTCAATAACTTTAAAAAAAAAAAAAAGTAAAGGTTGTGTATCTCCATACGGTATCAATTGCAGCTTGTAAAGTTGCTTGCTTGCAAGAAGCCTTAAACCAATGCTTTGCTGTGTCATGACATTCTTAAGAAGACTGTAAATTGACGCCATAATTACAAGCACGGCATGTGAAACATAGCGTCTTTAGCAGAGTATTTGCGTACTTTTAAGTCATCGATTTTATGAAACTATTTACCAACGTTTTTTTTTTTTTTTTTTTTTTTTTTTTTTCCCAAGGAAGTTACTGGTATTTATCTGTGAAATGTTTAATATGATTAGTTCGATTATATGAAACTTCATTACGACGGCCTTTTTTAAAAATAAAGTTATTAGTATTTAACTAAGAAATGTTTTTTATTGTTCGTATGAAATGGTTGAAGTAGATTACTAATTCACGTTTTCGATATTCAGTGTATTCTAATGAAGGATTTGCTCTTAAGTAAGAATGGAAAAACTTTAGCAAGTCATGGATTTTATGAAACTCTATTACTACAGCCTTTTTAAAAATAAAATTATTAGTATTGAACTATGAAATGTTTATTATGATTAGTATGAAGTCGTTGAGGTAGAGGGATAATTCACGTTTTAAGATATTCGGTGTATTCTAATGAAGGATTTGTTCTTTAGTAAGAATAGAAAAAAAAGTTTAAGTCCTCGATTTTATGAAACTATTACGACAGCCTTTTTTTTTAAATAAAATTATTAGTATTTAACTATGAAATGTTTATTCTGGTTGGTATGATGTGGTTGAAGTAGATTGCTAATTCACGTTTTTAGATATTCGTTGTATTCTATTGAAGGATTTGTTCTTAAGAATGGAAAAATGTAATAAAAAGATTAAGGTAGATAGATAGGTTTAGAGAAATGAAAGGAAAAATATACAAAAAATAAAAGCAAAAGGGTAATTTAGCATAAGTAAAATTGTTAGCGATTCTATACCAAGAGGCATAAAGGATAAAGTATCAATATTTAGCAATAAGGAAATAAGAATAAATGAAATAGGAACAAAATCCGTTAGCCAGATTACTAAAAGAAATATGAATTTTGTTAGTTATGATATTTCAATAATATTAAAATTTGATAACTTTCTCTTCAACATTTCGGAAAATAGGGTTTAAAAAAATCATATAACTAATTTAAAAGACTCCGACTCCTTTGTTTGTGCTTCTGATCCACTAAAAGAATTTTAAGAAATCGTGGAATTCTCATAGAGGACCTAGAGAGTCATTTTGTTTGGCTGATGCAGAATAGATTTAGATAATACGGTATTATGTAGATATGGTTGTGGATCTAAGTGCTCTTATAGTATTATTATTATTGTTATTATTATTATTATTATCATCATCATCATCATCTACGCTGCAACCCTAGTTGGAAAAGCTAGATTCTATAAGCCCAAGAGCTCCAACAGAGAAAAATAGCCCAGTGAGGAAAGGGAATAAGGAAACAACTAAACGATATAAGAAGTAATGAACAATTAAGATAAAACATTTTAATTACGGTGACAACATCAAAACATATTTCATATATAAACTATAAAAAGACTTATGTCAGTCTGTTCAACATAAAATCATTTGCTGCAAGTATATTAAATGTTTTCCCTTGACTTGGAGGACGATTATTTCAAGCATAGTAATCCTTACCACAAGAAGTGACGAAACCAAAATCCCGTGTAAACATCTCCTCAACCGATTAACGTTGAGTGAACTTATGTTATTAAGTTAGATATAATCTATATTAGTTTTTGATTGGTCTCTGATATAATAGCAGTTATGGATCCCAATTTTTCTTTTTTTTCATCTTGAGAATTTTACCGACGACGCAGTGGTAATAGAATTGCAGTTAGTTAGGTTAAGTTTTAAAAGATATTTATGAATGCATGCACGTTTTAGTGGCTATATTAATAATTTATACAGCTGAAATATTTTTTTTTATCATTGGTCGCCAAAGTTACTGCTTGTGTATTTCAAAATACTCATAATATGCAGTACAATGGTAACGTGTTCGCCTAGCATTAGCATGGCAGCAGATCGATCCCCAGCCGGGACCGTTAGTTTAAGCTATTTACTGGGGAGGCCACAGCTGTGGTTGGGCACTACAGTCGGTGGTTGGGTTTGCCCAGCTGACCTTCAGGGGAGCCTCTATTCTGATGAAACTGGAACTGAAACTGAAACCAGAAACCTTTAACCTTTTACTTGGTTTGACTTGATATATAACATAGCATTTATAACTGCATATTCTATCAAGACTGTTCTTACGTGTAAATTTATTTGTCTTCTTAACTGTACAAGGGTAAATAGTACGTATCGCAAGTCACTACTTTGAAAAATTATCTCTAAAATAATAACTGATGTTGGTCTTTTAGTTCATAAAATATAATGAATAACCTTTGTTGCTCAGAACATATTCTCTCTCTCTCTCTCTCTCTCTCTCTCTCTCTCTCTCTAATAATAGCTGATGTTTATCATAGTTCATCATTTATAATGCATAACCTTCGTTTATGAGCTCTCTCTCTCTCTCTCTCTCTCTCTCTCTCTCTCTCTCTCTCTTCTCTTTCTCTCTCTCTCTCTCTCTCCCCGTAACTTAATAGCTGCTTTTTATCAGTCAGTTCATAAAATATGATGAATCCCCGTGATTTCTCAGAACCTTCTCTTTTTCTTGAGCCATTTACTTCATAAAATATAAGATCCCTTACATTTCTCAGAACTCTCTCTCTCTCTCTCTCTCTCTCTCTCTCTCTCTCTCTCTCTCTCAAGTAATTGCAGGCAATTATGCCATCTAGTTCGTAAAGTTCTAAGGTTTTTCTCGAATGTATCCATCTAATTTATACAGTGTTATGCTTTAAGTAGCCTACACACAATAAACTCCCCAACCCACTCTCTCTCTCTCTCTCTCTGTTGATGAAACGTCACGGTGACTCGAGTGACGTCATCGCAAGCCCTGGAGGAAGGAGTTCCTGGAAATGAGTTTGGAAGTAAACTAACACTCTCTTCATTGATTGCTCTTTCCAAGGGTCGCTGGAACAGGGTGGCAGGCAATTCCTCGGTCGAACGGAGCGTTGAAAGATATTTTATTTGCGTTGCATTATTTTGTTTAGTTTAGGACAATACAACTTTCCCTTTGACTTTATTTCTAATAAGCTTTTTCCCATTGTGTGTCTTTAGAGAATAGCTAATCGATCATAACCTTTAGTAGTTTAACCAATTAAAGGCTTAAAGGTTTAAAGGCCGCTCATGAATGGCAGAGGCAAGGGACAGTGACATTGTCCTATAGAGCAGGGCAATGCCCTAGAGACTGGCTATATATACATATGATCAGCGCCCAAACCCCCACTCCACCCAAGCTAGGACTAAAGGAGGGCAGGCAATGGCTGCTGATGACTCGGCAGATAGACCTATAGGCTCCCTCAAAACCCCCATCCTTAGCTTACAAGGATATCGAGGTTTCAGCGACCAAAGAAACTAACGAGTTTGAGCGGGACTCGAACCCCAGTCTGGCGTTCAACAGTCAGGGACGTTACCCACATCGGCCCCCACAATTGTGCGAAAAATCTAACTTAATTCCACACTGCTTTGTATATCAAGTCGGAAGTGGAAGTTAGAGAAAATGACGTCTAATTATTTGGATAGATATGCGTGCGTGCGCACACATACAGATTCAACCCCTTCCGTCCCCCTCCCCCTTTGCTAAGTACAACCTGTTGGTTCGGTAATTTGTGGGAGAACGTGGTTTCCGAGTGTACCATTTGGGGGTACCCCTCTCACTAGGGTATGACTACTCCTTCTCCCCCCTGATCTTGCCAGGATATATATATATATATATATATATATATATATATATATTATATATATATATATATATATATATAAAACCAGACACTTGCTCTTTATTGTATAGGGGAGATTCTGTTGGTCTTAAATTTGACTTTTCAATGCTCATATTTCGAGACTAGAATTCGTTATCCTGACAAAACCTTTATTTTATTCTTGGTTATTTCCAGTTGTTAGTTTTCTATCTCTCTTCTCATTTCACGTTAAATAAAATCATCAGTTTTTGTTTATCGGGAAATTCAAGATGATATTACTGCATATGTACCTCGTTATAGGTAAGATACGGTAATGTTATTCTAAGAAACATTTCGAGGATATTATTATAGTTTTGATTTCAGGCCGCGGGATCTGCTGGTATGTTATGGATGATTAAAAGAAAAAAAAAACGAGTTTCGTAAAGTACATACAGTTGGACACAGGAATTTCTGGCACACCTAACTCTGAACACGTGCACCCTGTCACACACTTACTGTGCGGCGAGTAGCGAAGCAGCTAGTGTAGAGAGATATGGGAGAGGTGGCGGGCGGGGCACACACAGAAACTCTCCATGCAGTAAAGGTGTGACTGGGTGCGTTTACTCCGAGCGAAGTGTGCCAGAAATTCCTGTGTCCAACTGTACATTACTTAATAATTTTACGGAAAAGCAATTGTTCAATTGTTTTCCCGTAGTACTCTGAAATAGAATTATGGATACCTTTACTTAGTATGGATTAATGAAAAAAAAATACGCAGTGTACAATGGGCACAGTAATTGAAAATAAGTTATAGGAAGAATTTTAGTATACTATTTCATTTGTATTTTTATTTCATAATGGCGTTAAATAAAACATCAACGATGCACTATCGAGAAGAACAAGGCGAAAAAATATAAACGTTAAAAATATAAATATCCCACATGAATAGGATATTTCATACACTACCGTCTTATAGGATTCATTCCTTTGTGACACAATTTACTAAAGCTTCTGATTATACAATTTTAATTATCCTTGCTGGGCAGGAAATTATTAATCCAAAGTTCTTGTTATAGAAATTATTAATTATTAATTCTTGTTATAGATTCATGCATAAAAATTCTATAGTAAACCGTTCTTTACTACGTGACGGATAATCGATGAACAGTAGTTTTAATAATTCACTTAACGTAAAGGTTTAAAGGTCTCTCATGAATGGCAGAGGCAAGGGACAGTGACATTGCCCTAGCAAGCAGGACAATGCCCTAGAGACTGATCATAATTATATGATCAGCGCCCAAGCCACCCCCCCCCCTCTCCACCCAAGCTAGGACCAGGGAGGGCCAGGCAAATGGCTGCTGATGACTCAACAGATAGACCTATAGGCTCCCCCAAACCCCCCAACCTTAGGTCACAAGGATGGTAAGGTCGCAGACACTAATGGCACTAACGAGACTGAGCGGGACTCGAACCCCCGCCTGGCAAACACCAGGTAGAGACGTTACCAATCAGGCTACAACAACCCTAAATAATAGATGCATTTTCTTAATAAAAGGGGAAAAAAAAGTTAAAATTGGTGTTATTACTTTTTTTTTTAAACCTAGAGTTAAAATTGGGAGAAATTACCAATAGAAATTGAAAAAAATGTTAAAATTAGGAGTAATTGCTTTATCAAAAAAAACTAGAAAAAGTAAAAATTGAGAGTAATTACTTTTTCAAAAAACTAGAAAAAGTTAAAATTGTGAGTAATTACTTTGAAAGTGCTAGAAAAAGTAAAAATTGGGGGTATTTACTTTGAAAAACAAATAGAAGTTAAAATTGGGAGTAATTACTTTAAAGAAATGAAAAAGAAAAGTTAAAATTGTTAGTAATTACGTTAAAAATAGAAATAAAATAGGAATAGTGAGTAATCACTCAAATGAAGACTAGAGAAAAATATTAATCTTGTGAATATCAGAAAAAAGCAGTTAGTAAAATATACAAAATGCACAAATCGGAACAAGCCTAAACAACCACACAGGATGAGATGTCAGGCGATCACCCACGCTTGTTCTCGTTAGTTAAGGAATTGGAACACCCCACCCCCCTTCAACTTATCTCTATTGTCATTAGAATGGCCGCTTGCGCGCCCTTGTCATTGCGATGTTCGTGCAATAATGACGATTGCAAACATTTTGCATGTCATGCCTCCCCTCCTACTCTTCACTGTCCTTCGTTGCATGTCTTGACACTTCATATCTAAGGACTCTCTCTCTCTCTCTCTCTCTCTCTCTCTCTCTCTCTCTCTCTCTCTCTCTCTCTCTCTCTCTTATGAATACTTTAGTCCTGCCCTTGTTCTTGAATGGAAAATGCTTTAAAAGGTCTTTGGTTTTTCCATGTGACTTTTATCTCTCTCTCTCTCTCTCTCTCTCTCTCTCTCTCTCTCTCTCTCTCTCTCTCTCTCTCTCTCTCTCTCATATGAATACTTTAGTTCTGCCCTTATTCTTGAATGGTAAAAGCTTTACAAGGTCTTCTGTTTGTCCATGTGACATTTATCGTAATATTGATTTAGTGAGATTCACCCGAAGTAAACATTGGAAATGAGGTCATACTATCATTTAGATCTTTTACATATATTTCATTGCCAAATATAATGTTTACGTCTCAAATTACACGTAAGGTCTGATATGAGGTCTGTATTAATTTCAAAACGAAGACTTTTGAAACTTTGCGGAAGTAAGAGTTTAAATTAATTCTACAGATCATATTTACTCAAAATCGATAAAAAATCTGTTCAGGGTTCAGGTCCATCAGCATCTCATGCGATGTAGTGTAAGTCTTTGCGGCGTCCCTTCGCACCTATAGTCCATTTCTTTTAGCGAGGCAGATTTGCACCGACTTGCAGCGGTGCCCTTTTAGCTCTGAAAAGTTTCCTGTTCGCTGATTGGTTAGAATTATCTTGTCCAACCAATCAGCGATCAGGAAACTTTTCCGAGCTAAAAGGGCACCGCTGCGAGTCGGTGCGAATATGCCTCACTAAAAGAAATGGATTATAGCTGCACCCAATATTTAACTTTCTACTTCTACTCCCTTTTTTCCTATCTTCTATCTTCCTATCCGAACTCTTATTAAGGTGCTGGGCGTGGATTCGAGACCCTCTCACGCTCTATAGTTTCTTGTAGTGTCTGCAACCTCACCATCCTTGCGATCTAAGGATGAGGGGTTTGAGGGAGCCTATAGGCCACCTCATAGTCATCAGCAGACATTGTCTGGCACTCCCTGGTCCTATTTTGAGTGGGGAAGGGGCTCGGCTCGCTGATCATATGAATATATGGTGTCTCTATGACATTTTCTTGATAGGGCACCGGTACTGTATCTTGGCTTTGCCAGTCATAAACGCCCTTTAAACCTATACTGTTAAAAAACTGTTGTTTTAATTTGATTTTAGTTTGAAATTCACCGTAAAAATATACTGTTCTCAATTGTATTTTGATAAAATACAGGCGACCATATTTTTTACCCTACATTATTTTCCTTTAGGGGTTGGGGACCGTAGTATCACTCCTTTACGTCAAAATGTCTGTTTTTAAAACTACATGTCTGGCAACATTTATTCCAGGATTTTTACCGTTTTTTACGTCGAATTTGGACATTGTAGCGCCTGACTATACTGTATGCTCCAAATTCCATAAATAAATCCAGTATAGTAAGAACTATAAATCCAGTAGTAAGAAGTATGATGATAATTGAATTCAAAGTTTCTAAACCATAACAAATGCCATTTAAATATCACAGCGTCTGCGCAGCTGTCGCGTTAGATCGAGGTACTAAACCAGGCGCAAATAATGTCTCCTTTTTTTTTCTTATAT
>NC_090748.1:83906175-83916175 GCF_036898095.1 Palaemon carinicauda | reverse complement strand
GGGTCTATCAGGTGGAAAACAAAATCTCCACCAAGAGAGTGAATTTAGATCCAGTGCCAATTATTCTTAGGGTTAACTAAGCACCCTTTGATTGTTTTCAGGATTCACTAGGTGGCAACACGAAGACCTTGATGGTGGCGTGTCTTAGCCCAGCCGACAACAACTACGATGAGACTCTTAGCACCCTTCGGTACGCCAACCGAGCCAAGAACATCAAGAACAAACCCAAGATCAATGAAGATCCCAAAGACGCCATGTTGAGAGAGTACCAAGAAGAGATCAAGAAACTCAAGGAAATGCTGGAGAAACAGGGCCCAGTGGAGACCAGTAAGTGTTCTTTCGTTAGATTGATCTTTGCATTTTTCATTGTTGGTGTTTGGTGTTTTAGCACAACGTCTTCTTTTATTTCATTTTTTTTCTTTTTTCTTAAATGAGATGCCGAATGCGTTCATGCAGAAACGTGATATTCGAAGTTTGTGGGTTGTTGTTTATTTGAATGGTGTATTTTGATGGATTTTGTGTGCATTTTGTAGACTTCATTGATGATAACTACTGCCAGGGCTACTGAGTCTGGTAACACTTATAGTTTTACGCAGGAATTCCTGGTGCACCCCACTCTGAGGAAGTGCACCCAGCCACATCCTTACTGAATGGAGAGTTCCTGTGTGTAACCCCACCTGCCACTGCTGCCATATCTCCTTCCACTATCTGTAAGGGTGTGACAGGGTGCCCATTCTCAGAGCGTGGTGTGCCAGGAATTTATGTGCCTAACTGTACATTGTAGAAACGTCGTGATTTGAAAACTTTCTGCATCTTGGTTGATGGTAAAGTAATCGGGCTTTGCAATATTTGGATATATAAGCGAAAATCTGTAGGTTCAATACAAATTTGCATGGGATGTTAGTCATTTATACTTGCGTATATGGAATCTAATGTCCAATGTCGTTATATTTCGTGCTCCAATTGGCAGCTGATTTTATGATTTAAACTGTCGAAATCAGTAGATGATTGTTTTCTTGTTAGATATCTAGAATTACGTAAAAGCCTAAGTCATTAAACTATGTTGGCTGATGTAGCTATTCATTTTCTTTAAATTAATTCAAAGTTCTCAAGATTTGTGGCCATGAATATAATTAGTTATGAAATCAAGTTATCTATAGTATTTCCTGTAAATGGAGATATATAAAAGTAATGCTTTGGCTCACAAGAAACATTTTCTGTTCTTAGTCCCCATCCTTCATGAAAATCCTTCCTTTATTTTACACCCTCTATCAATCATACCCTTACCTTAATCATTTTTACCTCCGCCAACAAGGTTGGAACGAGGCTATATGTTTTCACCCGTTTGTGTGTGTGTGTGTTTGTTGGTGAACAGCTTACTGACCACAATTTTAATCGTAGAGTAATGAAACTTGCAGGGATTAACTGTTATGTACAAAGCTGGAAATTATTAAATTTTGAAAGGTCGAGGTCAAAGGTTAATGCCACGGTCAAGCAAAATTGTCCAATTCATATAATCAGCCCTAAGTTTGGACATCGTTGTCACAGACTTCAAACTTGGTTCATATTTGATTGTATGAAAATCCAGGCCAATAGATACATGTTAAGATCAAAGGGCAAGGTCAAGGTCGAGAAATAAGTTGCCCCGATGGAGGTCAGCGCTCTACTGGGTGCCCCTCAAGTTTTCCATATATATCTCCTCCATACACAATTATTTTTTACAGGCGTAAGAAAAATATGGATGTGGAACTTTACTTATATATTGGTCTTTGTAATTGTCGAATCCAATGATCATTAAAGCATGATGATTAAAACCGTTCATGTCAAACTTCTCGGTTGAGTTGAGGCAAGACAAGGTTAAAAATAAAAAAAAAAAAATAAAAAAAAAAAATCAATATATGGAGATTTACTATTTTAATTCAAGCAGGTCTCAAAAAATAGTAGTTCTATATCCCGTTTTCTTATTTGAAACTTGAGTTTAGAATCCTAACATACGTCTGTATTATGTTTAAACTTTATATCATTTTAAGCTGATAAGCCCAGGGATAACTGTTTGGGAAAACCAAGCTGATTGTTGCTTTTGACTATAATCAAAGAAAAATATAGAAACATTTCTAGAAGGGATATTCTCCCAGCCGTTTCTTAAGCTAAAATTAAATTTTCTTATCATATACACGGATAAAATGTAATATATATATATATATATATTATATATATATATATATATATATATATATATATATATATATATATTATAATATATATATATATATGTGTATATATATATATATGTATATATATATATATATATATATATATATATATATATATATATATATATATCATACCCCATACCATAACCCTGTTTTCCTATATATATATATATATATATATATATATATATATATATATATATATATATATATATATAATATATATATATATATACATATATATACATATATATATATAATATATATATATATATATACATATATATACATATATATATATATATATATATATATATATATATATATACCCACGTATGTATATAGTAGCGTATGCATAATCTTTTATAGGAGTGTTTCACTAATTTGCACTTGGCATTTTTATAGTTTTGAATAATGGGCCAAAAATAACCTAACGAGTATCGAATTCCCTTTGCTCTTGTATGAAATGTACCTCCACCCAGGCCAAGCCAGAGAAAATACACAAATCATATATAATTTCTTTGGGTGTTAGTTATGCCCAGGGTAAAGTTGAGTATATGCGTTATTTGCATGTATATGAAGTATATGAAATACATGTCCTCATTTGTCAAGCGAGATATGGGAAGGCAGAGAATGAGAATGATGAGAGGAAAGCGAAGCCAAAATAATATCTCGTCCATGCATACACTACCAACAATAGATTCACCCCACCCAGTCACCCCTCTGCTCTTGGTCCCCATACACACACTTCCTTCATAATGCACCTTCTTTATCATACCCTATACCATAACCCTGTTTTCCTATATTTCTTCCTCCATGCACAATCATTTCTTTCAGACACATTTCCACCCCCACGCCTCATATTATTATTATTATTACTTGCTAAGCTACAACCCTAGTTGGAAAAGCAGGATGCTATAAGCCCAGGGGCCCCAACAGGGAAAATAGCTCAGTGAGGAAAGCAAACAAGGAAAAATAAAAATATTTTAAGAAGAGCAACAATATTAAAATAAATATCTCTTTATAAACTATAAAAACTTCAACAAAACAAGAGGAAGAGAAATAAAATATAAGAGAACAGTGTGCCCGAGTGTACTCTCAAGCAAGAGAACTCCAACTCAAGACAGTGGAAGACCATGGTACAGAGGCTATGGCACTACCCAAGTTTAGAGAACAGTGGTTTGATTTTGGAGTGGCCTTCTCCTAGAAGAGCTGCTTACCATAGCTAAAGAGTCTCTTCTACCCATGCAAAGAGGAAAGTGGTCACTGAACAATTACAGTGCACTAAGGTGTCAGGTTTCAGTTCCAGATTCATTAGAATAGATACTCACCAGAACGTCAGCTGAGCAAGCCCAACCCCCTTTGTGGTGCCCAACCACAGCAGTGGCCGCCTCAGTGAACAACTTAAACTCACGGTCCCGGGTGGGGATCGATCTGCTACCATGCGATTACTAGGCGAACACATTACCACTGTAATAGCCTTGTTGATGCAATTCATCTACTTCCACAAATCCTTTCCTTCATGCACCCCCTACCCTTTCACCCCGCATTCAACCCCCCACCCCCATTAGCGTTTAACACTGCCGCCATTTATCCACTAAGTAAATGAGGACTCCTAATATCCTTGGAATGTTTGCAGACACATAACTGTATAATTACTCGCTCGCCATTTCGTTAACGATAAAAGAAAAATGAATACTGGAAATAATGATGGAAAAGAGTGAGATTTACAGCGACCCCGGATATATATATATATATATATATATATATATATATATATATATATATATATATATGTATATATATATATATATATATATATATATATATATATATATATATATATATATATATATATATATATATATAGCACCCATGTGTGTTCTAGCGATAACTGCATTTATATTTGTTTTTGCAGTTAGCTTCTTACGAAATGGTTTTAAAATTTGTAAACGCCCACAAATATTTGCAGTGATTGTATCAGCATTAATTCAAAATTTTATCTATTATTTATTTTAATTTCTATTTTAATACAATTCTGTTTACTCCGTATACTTGTAGTTTCACGCATGAACTCTCTTTTCAGACATGACACTTTATTGGTGAAGCAAAAAATGTCGCCTAGAAATATATTTATCTGCGCAGTCATATAATTAATCAAATACTTTGTTTCAAATGAATTGTCATGAGAAATTCATTTCAACAAAACTTGAACACCTGTAACGTAAATTGCCTTAAATATCTCTTAAAACATATTTTTTTTTCTTAATCTTATGTGTTGCGACGCCAAGACAAGTGGGTTAAAAACGAGCCAACTTTTACTTTACTCCACGAAAAATATAAAGATTTTTATGATGTAGTACTGGTACATTTGTTGTTTCTGATTAATAGAGGAAAGTTAAATTCACAAACTTTACAAGACTACTTAATAAAGATATTGTTACCTCCGCCAACGAAGTTGGAAGGAGGTTATGTTTTCTCTCCTGTTTGTGTGTGTGTGTGTTTGTTTATGAACAGCTTCCTGACCACAATTTTAAACGTAGAGTAATGAAGCTTTTAGGGATTAACTTTAATGTAAAAAGCTGGAAATTAATAAATTTAGGAAGGTCAAAGGTCATGGTCAAGCAAAATGCCCAATTCACGTAATCAGCGATAAGTTTGGACATCGTTGTCACAGAGACTTCAAAATTGGTTCATATTTGAATGTATGAAAATCCACGCTAACTAAAACATGTTAAGGTCAAAGGTCAAGGTCGAGAAATAAACTGCCGTGGTGGAGGTCTGATATAAGTGGTTTTCATAGTTTCGGTATCCTAAATGATGGAAAGTGTTGAACGTTTAAGTTTAGGACGTGAAATAAAATAGTTATTTCAGGAACTAACTTGTTATAGGGAAAAAGTGAAATGGTTGCTTTGATGATTTCCATCCCCTCAAAGCGAAGAAGAATCGTGGTCGAGTTTCGAGAGGTGTTTTGGATATGAATAGGTGAAGACTTCGTGTATTGATAAACGCATATTTCCACTTAATACACTAAACATCGTTGGCATGGACGTTATGTGAATCAGAATGTTCAGTAAAATACTTAATGTAAAAAAAAGCAGTTTCTTGTGTGGAAGTTTAAGAAATTGTTTACCAAATTATTCTTATGAAATAGACAAATTCTCATCCGATTAATATCCAACGGTAACAAGCATTATTTATTATATTTAATCCAGAGTGTTTTAAGGCCTGGTCACACCGGCCGAACGTTGCTGGAGCGTTCCTTGAACGGTAGGGAGGTGGACCAAACCCTCGAAATTCTAATTTAACGTTTTTTCGTTCGGTCTTTATTAGGCTGCTGAACGTAGCAAATCCTCGCATATTTCCTGAGTTTTCTTACACCTCTATTATGGAAGTTGCTAATTTATGCAATTCGGGTATTGGTATGCAGGATGTCGAAAAGTTTCAGTCGCTTTTTTTTTTTAATAAACTGTAAAAAAAGAACCGTAATTTTAATTAAGATACATCGACCGTAATTTTTACCCTACTTTGATATTATCTTTTACAGGTTGATGACTGTAATATCACTCCGCTACGCTTTTCGACATCCTGTATACCAATACCCTTCTTGCATAAATTAGCAACTTCCATAATAGAGGTGTAAGAAAACTCTGGGAAATGTGCGAGGATTTGCTACGTTCAGCAGCCTAATAAAGACCGAACGTAAAAACGTTAAATTAAAATTTCGAGGGTTTGGTCCACCTCCCTACCGTTCAAGGAACGCTCCGGCAACGTTCGGGCGGTGTGACCGGGCCTTTAGAGTGTAACCTCGACATACAAAGACAGTATATTATAGCTTATACTTTTAGGGTCAGTAACCGCGTATTGATTATACGTTAACTTTTATAACAGAGTTCACTGGGTACAGATATCTGTTTCAATTGTTTGTAATTCTTACGTATGTTGTGTATATATATATATATATATATATATATATATATATATATATATATATATATATATATATATATATATATATATATATATATATATATATATATATATATACATACATACATACATATATTTATATATCATCATCATCATCATCATCCAAGCTACAACCCTATCTGGAAAAGCAGGATGCTATAATCCCAATGGTCCCAACAGTGAGGAAAGGAAATAAATAAATTACAAAAGAAGTAATGAAAAATTAATATAGAATAATTTAAGAACAGGAACAACATTAAAATAGATCTTTCATATATAAACTATGTCAGCCTGTTCAACACAAATATTCGCTGCAAGTTTAAACTTTTGAAGTTCCACAGATTCAAAGTGCCTGATATGTAAACGGTTATGAATATTAGTAATTTTTAATTACAGTACGTACGCATGTAAACATATTTACATACACTGTGTAATATAAACGCACACAAATTTTTCAGAAAATGCCATTCTCAATCTAGTGACCCAAGAAGGTGTCATCTTTTTGATTTTCAGTGTTTATCGGGTGAGATGTCTTAACCTAGGCCTTGCCACAAGGTCAGCGGGGCCAATGAACTTGCAAAAAGGGCAGGTTTTGTCATTATGCAGGCATTGTTATCCGATTTGTTTTCATAATAAGGACATTTTGATTATATTTTAGGAGTGATTTGGTCGAAGATCAATGTCACGAAAAGGTAAAAAACGTATCTTTGCTCTACAGTAGTCCATTTTTATGCAATTTGAACGAAACTAGTGCCAAAATTAGTTTTAATTCAATTGCCTATCTTTTGACATCCAACATGATATAGACCCAATTTGGCCTAGTTTTTTCATCGAACGATCAGCTGTATAGAGAAGGCACTACTTCCCTTGGCATTGTGTGTATGTACGTGGGTGCGTGTATTGAAGAAAAAATTTAAAATCGCTATCATATGTACCGCATGAATTTTTCATAAAATGTCATTTTCAGTATAGTGACCCCAGAAGCTGTCATCGTTTTGGTTTTCAGTATTTATCGGATGAGATCTCTTGCCCTATAGTCCATTTCTTTTAGCGAGGCTGATTTGCACCGACTCGCAACGGTGCCCTTTTAGCTCGGAAAGGTTTCCTGATCGCTGATTGGTTAGAATTATCTTGTCCAACCAATGAGCGATCAGGAAACTTTTCCGAGCTAAAAGGGCACCGCTGCGAGTCGGTGCAAATATTCCTCGCTAAAAGAAATGGACTATAGGCCTTGCCACAAAGATGTTCAATATGCTTATGTGCTGAAATCCCCTTTTTCATGGTGGTCTAGACCTAATTTGGACTAGTTCTTATCGAACAATCAGCTGTATAGAGAACGCACTACTTCCCATGGCATTGTGTGAGTACGTGTGTGCGTGTATTGAAGAAAAAATTTAAAATCGCTATCACGCTAGTAATTACGTTCAATCACTGCCAAAACAGATAACTATTGTTTTCACTAAAGGCAAGGTCATTCATTTTTACCCCCTGAGTCTATTATGGCACATCGCCATTCGTTATTATCAGTATGAGCAGAATGTCCTTTGATGGACGCGAACGATCCGTGTATTGATTCTCAGTCAATCTATAATAGATTAATTCTCGTCGCTAGCTTCATTAAGTATGAGTTTGTGCGCGCACTTCTGCAGAACCCAGGGCTAGGGCCTATAATAATACAGTGCCGTATAGGTTGGGTGACGCTTCCGCCAAATGACTTTGTGTATAGAAAAAAAAAAAAATGACCAGTTTACTCCATATACGTATATATTTTTTTTAACAATTCTTTTGTTACTCGTAATTGCTATGGATTTAATGACACCCCCCGAAAGGTGTTTCTATTATTGTTATTGAGTTTTGCCATGATGTTTATTTTCGTGAGTTTGCTGTGATTTACCTTTTAAAAATCTAGAGTTCTATTTTTATTATCAATTAATTTATTTCTTTGTTACTATAATTGCATCATTCCCTGGGTTTGGATCGTGCGAATTTCATTCTTCTTCTTGCATGTATTACCAACTGCAACATTGACGATAAGAGTCAGACATTTCGTGAATGGCAATACTTCCCTTGATCTACTTCTTTCCAGTCACCGCCACTCTTTGGAATGATTATTTTAAGGAAGGATTTTGACAATGATAGACTCTGGATTTGTTTGTGGATTTGATAGTCTATATTCATTCTATTTGTGTCTTCTTTTTAACTTTCACCTTCTTTCTTTGACTCTTTTCAAGGAAAGATTATTTTACTGAAGGATTTTGACAACTGTAGACTATCAGGGTTTCTTTGTGGATTTGATAGTCTGTATTCATTTAGTCTATTTGTGTTCTCTTATTATTAACTTTACTTTTTTTTTCCTCTTTTCAAGGAAAGATTTCTTAAAACAGTAATGATCTTTCGGATTTGTTCAATATTATGGTGGCCATATTTCAATAACAATTATAATAAAAGCCATTCTTATGCACATTATACACTTGACAGGTCTACGTTAAACGTCAAATTCTTATTAATTAATAAATTTTCTCTTTGAATGGGTTCCACATTGAGTACAGTAACCATAGTCAATTTTTTTTAGCGAGGCATATTTGCACCGACTCGCAGCGGTGCCCTTTTAGCTCGGAAAAGTTTCCTGATGGCTGATTGGTTGGACAAGATAATTCTAACCAATCAGCGATTAGGAAACTTTTCCGAGCTAAAAGGGGCACCGTTGCGAGTCGGTGCAAATCTGCCTCGCTAAAAGAAATGAACTATAGAAGTTGTCTATTAGTTGATTGATTGATTGATTTGATGTTCTCTTGCATAATTTCGAGATAAACTTGTAAGTAAAAGAAAATAAGACACAATTAAAACTACTGTAGTATATAAACGTAAAGCGAATATAACTCGACTTTAAATGTATAAAGGCTAAAATATGTCAGGGGATATTCAAAAGGATACTTAATAGTGCAACATTATCCCGAGGTGGCGATACTGTTATTATGAGTTCTCTCAAAAAAATTTCACAGGCATGAAGCACAGATTTTGAGTATCGCATTCATGAATATAATGGACTGTAAATTGTAATATAGTGAAATTATTAAATGAGGACATAATTCTAATACCAAGATGCTTACATTTCTACATACTTTCAAATTTATAGTTTGTTTATATACCATTTATTTAAGATATTTGACCCATTACATGTATATTTAAAGTAAAACTACATGTAATTATTATTAAAAACCAACCCACTTTTAAAATGATAGTTATAAAAAAGTCATGGTTTTTTTTAAAAACCTATTGCCCTTATTCAATGTTGATGAGTCTGAAAACGGCGTGATTGGTTAAAATGTTAGTGGAATTTCCCATTGATTGGTTCGTTTTTAAATACACATCTACTGTGATTGACACTGGGACTAAGGATATTCCACTTCCAAAATTGTAAAGAAGAGACGTCGGCCTTACCTTACTGCATGATGAAAGAATTCACATTAGTCCAGCAAATTAGTATACGCAAATTTGTAATACCAGTTATAAACACAAGCCTTTTTGGGGGGGACGGGGAAGTTTTAACATTTTGAAATAACTAAAACTGTGTTTACACTTCAGTTTTGTAATATGCTAAGAAATTTCGTTTAGGCATTAAAACTTCATCATTGATTTGAATACATCACCTCAGTTCATGGTATATTAAGTATATATGGATACTTATATATACATATTTATCTATATATATCTATATATCTTATATATACATATATATACACATACATATATATTGATATTAACATAGATAGGTATGTGTATATAAGTAAATCCATACCCTTTTCACACACACACAC
>NC_090748.1:83851175-83893675 GCF_036898095.1 Palaemon carinicauda | reverse complement strand
GTTGAATCATCTTGTGCCCCCCTAATTCCAATCTTAAATTAGAAATTCTTGGCTCAAAAATAATTTTTTCAATAAATAGATATTTGATGTTCATGTATTTACACTGGGAGATAATGCTCAAATAATACGGATTTTGACATGGAAAAAATCTATTTTTGGGTGAGATAGCCATATCGTCCTGATGGAAGTTGCTCGTTGGCAGCATTCTACTTGAGATATTTCTGGGTGTAATATACCAGAGAATTTCACCCGAGAGGGATCACGGAGCTCTAACCTCCGGAGCGAATATCCCGAGAGATATTGTGTATAAATCAGGGACGTGTTAATAACAAGCCATGGTTATCCTTCCCCGAATAGAGTTAACCTTGTCTTGAAGGATAAGGGATAGGGTAGGATACATGGGAGAGAGAGCCGTTACAACTCCCGATCTCAGTGTGCTACAACTAACACGTTTCTTGTTGAACCATTCCAGGAGCAGCCATTGCATGACCTGAGGCCCCACACTGAGAATTGGGAGGGGGTGAAAAGTAATGGGCGGGCTATCGGGACGACGTGGATATCTCGCCCAAAAATAGATTTTTCTTATGTCAAAATCCGTTTTTGGGCCTTGAGCCATGTCGTCCTGATGGAAGTGTACCAGAGAATTATTATTCTCAGTTGTGGCGTGGAGAGTTTTAACCCTATAAACCCCATAGACATAAGCATACTTCCTTTAGCATTGGTAACTTTGGTACCAAACTATGAGTGTAAGCGAAATGTTTGCAAAACATAGGAGCAAAGGAAATCAATTGCACAGTCCCACTCACTGTGAAGATCTTTGTCTCCAGTAGATGAAAAGACTGAAGTCTATAAAAAAAGGGTTAAAAAATTGAGGTAAACTACTGTACTTTTATTTTGTATAGTACATCCAATGAAAGGGAATGCAAAAAGGAACAGTAGTCTTTTATTGTTTCCAAAAATTCATACATGTAACAGTAAGCAATGCAGTATTACGTACAGTAGCTATATACAGAAAACCAAAATTTTCAGACCCCAAAATTATGGAACAGAGTAGTAAAATAGTAACACTCATGACATAAAAAGAATATCACCTTCAAACCTTATCAATATTAAATAGTATATTGAAAAGAAGAACATTAGTCCCCTTACACAATGTAGACTGAGAAGTCCTAACTATACAGTCTATAAGAGTCCATGCACAACACTTAAGAAGCTGGTTTAATCGCACTACCAGCAGCCACTACAAAGTGTTGAATCTCTTCTAACTGACGTAAGTAATGTTTGAAGAACACACTTGAAGATTTCCATACTGTGTCAGCCTGTAAGCCTGCAAAGGACATAGATTGGAAAAAAAATTAAAGAAGAGGCAACTTTTCTAGGGTCATGACCCCGATGGTATACTATCAGGGTCAGCCCTTCTGATGAAATAGGTGAGTGTGGACCTTAGCTTTTTCAGAGAAAGATTAGACCCTGTCATCTCCCCCTTTAAAAAGTTGACCGCCTTTAAAGGCCCGGCTCTTTAACAGGTAGGCCTTAAGGCACTCCATGGGGCACAGAGAAGGGTTCTCCTGCAGTGGAACAATCTTCCAGGGCCCCCAGCATTTCATGGGAATTTAATTTTTCACCATGAATGCAGGATCTGGGTAAAGATTTACCTCCCCCAATTCCATGAAATCAATTTGGCCATCATTCCTTGAAAGGGCCACAATCTCCCTCACTATAGCACCAGAAGCTATAGCAAGCAAAATGATAGACTTTTGAGTAAGATCCTCAGAGAGGTAGTTGCGTTATCTATTGAGGAGGCAAAGTGCAGGACTTTATCCAATGACCATGCAATAGCCTTGGGAGGAGCAATAGGTTTCAGTTTAACACAAGCCTTCTGGATATTATTGAACAGCTCGCTATTGAGTTCAATGTCAAAAGCATAAGCAATTGGTCTAGTTAGTGCCAACTTACATGAGACAATAGTTGTGGAGGCCAGACCTTGAACATGCAATGAGATAAAGAAAGAAATACAGGTCCTTAGAAATGGAAGAGGGCTGATGGGTTTTCCTGAATGCAGCCCAATTTTTCCAGGAAGACAAATATTGTCGTTTCGTGGTGTTGGACTTTTACTCTTCTATGAAGTTAATTCTCACCTTTCCAACTCGGAACTTTCTTTGAACCGCAAGGGGGAGAAAATCATGAGCTGTTGGGTTTTTGTTATCCAAGGGGAAGCAGACAAACTTCTGTTGAACATCCTGGGACAGCACTGGAGATGGAAGAGGGACCTAGAGAGGTTTGAGTTCCAGAACAAGACAATACCAATTGCTCTTGGGGCACTTGGGAGCTACTAGAGCTGCTGTTCCCTTGAAAGTCCGCAGTTTGTTCAGGACTTTCATTAGGTGGTTGAATGGTGGAAATAGGTAGATATGAGACCACTGGTTCCAATCCAGAAACATCGCATCCATTCCTGTTGCTTCCGGATCTAAGTTGGGTGCTACATACCAGGGAAGCATTTTGTTGAAGCTTGTTGCAAAGAGATTGATTTGTAGTTGTGGGACTTTCTCTAGAATTAAATAGAATGATTTTTTGTCTGATTTGTAGTTGTGGGACTTTCTCTAGAATTAAATAGAATGATTTTTTGTCCAGAGACCTTTCTGTTTCCAGAGGCTTGGATCTTGACAGGGCATCCGCCGTCACATTGCGAACCCCTTCGAGGTGAACTGTTGAGATATGCCAGTTCTTCCGCTTTGCAAAGTGAGGATGGCTAGAATCAATGTTTGATCTGAGGACATCTGGAGCCCTATCTGTTGACACAGTGGACTTTCGTCCTATTGTCGGTGACTAAATTGATGTGTGATTTCGTCTTTGGGTTCAATCTCCTCAGAGTTAGAAATGTGATTGACCAGCGATCCTGAACTTTTTTGGAAGGGGAGTGTCCCTCCAACCTTGTTCCGAGGCTTTCATGTGAATTGTCACGGAAGGAGAAGGATACTGCAAAAGGACGTCTGTCGATAAACTCTTAGCAGTGGACCACGGCTTGAGCTGCTTTCGCAGTAAGACTGGGGTTTTGTGGCGAAGATCTCTCCGAGTATTTGAACCTTTCTTCTCCAGACTCTGTTGGCATCCTTGAGTCTTGCTTTTAAGATTGGGTCCATCACAGCAGCGAAATATTGTGAACCCAACTCTTTACTGTTGCCACCTGGTGAGTACCGTACTCTCAAACGAAGTAAGCACCTGAAAGTTTGCGATTTCCTTTCTCTTGCCTTGCGGTAGAGAGAGGTAATGTGACTTTAGATTCCAGTGAAGTCTTAGCCACTGGAATTCTTCGAGCTGTAGACAGCCTGGACTTCTCGAGGTTGATTTGAAAGCCCAGAGACTAGGAATTTCATGAGTTCCCAGGCTGTCAGAAGACATTCTGACTTCATTGCAACCCAGATTAGCCAGTCGTCCAAGTACACCATGGCCTGGAGGCCTCTGTTCTGTAATTGTTGGACGATGGCCTTGACTAGCCTCGTGAAAATCCTTGGAGCTATACTCTGCCCTTAGGGCATAGCTCTGGGTACATAAGTCTTTCTTGCCAGTCTGAAACCAAGTAGGGGGAGAAGTGCCGACCTATCGGAAGATGCTATTAGGCATCTGTAAGATCTATGAAGACGGTGTAGGCCCCCTGGGGTAGTAAGGTCTAGTATTTGCGAGATAGTTCGCATCTGGAACTTGTTCAGAATGAATTTGTTTAGTGGGGAAAGTCCAGAATAGTTTGAAGAGTGTTCGAATCTTTCTTGGGCACACAGAATAGCCACCCTTAGTGCGCGGATTTTGTGCAATGGATGATTTCCTTCCGGAGAAGATCCTTTACATAATCCTCCAAGAATGGAGTTGTGGGTTGGAAGAACCTCTTGAACTGGGGTGGTTTCTGTCTCCATTTCCAGCCTAGTCCTTTTGAGATTATGCTGTGAGCCCATGGATCAAACTTTCATCGATCTCTGAACAGGGAAGTCGTCCCCCCCCTACTGGGAGCTCCTCATTGTTGTTAGGAAGGACCTGCGTCTTTAACCGCCTTACCTCTGCTTCCTTGGCCTCTAAACTGACTGTACTTTCCAGACCTTCCTCTGCCACTGGTGCTATTATTTTGAGCTCTGACAGAGTCAAATGTAGTGGTGGTTCTCTCATATACTGGGTTAAAGGATGGAGACTGATACAAACTGCTGGGGAACCTTGTACACAGTCTGAGGGATGGCAGCAACTGCGGCTATTGTGACAGGAAAGGACTTCCTTCCCTTAAAAAGTCCTCTGGGCTCCTTACCCTTAGGTTGAGGTCCTTCACTGGGGGTAAATTTCCTTTAAGAGGACATACCCCACTTCTCTATAAGGCTCTCATTTACCTGAGCCACTTTGTCCATGACTTCCTTAACCAATATCTTTGGGAAGAGGTCTTTGCCCCAGATATTGGAGTCAATCAGCTTTCTAGGTTCATGCCTGATCGTAGCAGTGGCTAGGGCGGGCTCTCTACATGCTCTTCTGGCTAGGAAGAAAGCGATAAGAACTCTATACTGTAAAACATGGCTAGATGAGTCTTTGCCAGGACTGGGAAGATATCCGATTTGAAATAGTTTCCAATGAGCATCTCTAGATAAGATTGGAAGGACAAAGAGGCAGAGAGTCTCTCTTTAGCTAACAATTCTTCCCTTAAAAGGGATTCGGGAATTCTATGTAGTTTCTCATTGAACTGCTTACATCCGATGTTTTTATCTAGTTTTCCAACAGTAAAAGTATGTTGAACATCCTCCCAACTATCCAAATCAGAAGGGGCTAGGGAGACAGGTTTCCACTCCTCTAGCACTGGCAATAGTCTCTTCTCCACTACTGCTTTCTTCACAGCCTCTAAGCTTTTAGAGGTGGAAGGAAAGACAGTATCCTTAGGGGCTACAAAGGGGGCCTGCTTCCTGCCAAAAGCAGAAATTTGGATGTTAGTGAATTCTGCTGTCTTTAGCTCCTTAACCAAAAGAGACTGAGCCTTATTGTGGTCCAGGATGATCGTTTCCTTGGGATTGTATCATTCCTAATGGACGCTTCCGAGTTAAGCTTCACGTAGTAGTAAGGATAACTATCAATTGATGGGAAGAATTCCAAGTCAGAGACTGGCTTGGAACCCAAAACCTCCCTCTGATGTGGAGGTAACCTTCAGTTAAGGCCATATGCTTGGTGTAACGCCAAGGGTTCTTAAGGGGGCATTCAGGTAGGTTCGAAGCTGGGGGAGCCTTAGAAGTATGTGCCCTTTGCAGAGCTTCTATTTTTGCCATTAGGTGCGCTTGAGAACGTTCATGTTTGGCCTTTAGGTTTTCCATGAAGCCTTTCATGAATGCCATAAATTCCATTTTCCCTGGAAACAAAGGTTTATCCAGTGTAGGAACAGGTGTAGAGGGGCCTGAGCAGCAGGGATGAGGGCACAAGAACTGAAGAAGCTGTAGACATGTTGTCGCCGTCTAGGCTCATGACTTACAGAGCGTCCCGAAGTTCATCATCCGCATGATATACTGGTACCGGCGGAAGTTGAACCGTCAGTAATTGTTGATCAAAAACAGTGATTACCTCGGCCTTGGGAAAGCGGAGGTCCTTCAATTCCATAGAAGGAAGATAGGGGGCACCTTGTTGAGAGCTCTTCTGGAAGCCTCTAACTCAGTGACAGATCGCCTTTCAACTCAGTTCTTGCATGTCCAAGGAGACATCGGTGGCGTGGAAACTGGTGTGAAGGAGATCCCTGCAAACCTGACAGATAGTAGGTTCCTAGATTGCAAGAGACCCCTTGGAAACATGACAGTATGCATGTTTCTATGCATTTTTCTTGCAAGTCTTGTGGCTGCAGGCCAACTTGACTCGCCTGGTACAGTGACCATTGAACACTCAATTTCAACGGCAACCTGTAAAGAAGAAAAAATTTCAATGAGTACAAATCATTAAAAATATTTTTCCGTAAGATTAAACATACAGTACATGTAAAAACTTATGCATGAAATAATGCTTAAGATTAATCCTAGAATAAATAATCCTACCAGCTAAAATATGGCTTAAGACTACAGGATAAAGGAGACGCATGCCAAACAACTCGGGAATCATTGGAGGTTTTTGAAATAACTAGCAATGATAGTGTGTTAGGAATATGGAGGAAAGGTTCACATCAAAGGAACACCAGTACCTCCAAAGTCGGTCTATTAGAGAACCTAAGAAGGCAAATTCACTTATCATACTGCCTAAGCCAGCAAGAACTGCCCCCGAAGAGGCAGTGGCTGGGTTAAGGTGGCAACTATTTCTAGCAGCCAAGATAATACTGACTTTTCAACACCCTGGGCATGTCGACACAACTCTGCAGAGGCATTGTCAAGTCGACAGGAAGAGCGTGGACAATCCTATAGGGAAGGGTCCACAATCAGGGGGAGAGGTATCAGAATGAAAGGCAATGAATAAGAGAATCTGCCATGACCTGGTCATTATCATCAACTTATGAAAAGAGGGATTTAGCCCGTAAGATGATGAGAGCCTTACAAGATAGCCAGGACGCTAAGAATTGGAAATTTAAAAGATGTCCTAACAACCAGGCAGGATCCAATCGACCAACTCCAGCAGACAGTGTTCCTCGGATATGGAAGAGGATAGGAATGAGCAGATGACAGGTCTAAGGCTACAGCTAAGGCGGCAGAGGGAAGGTCCCATAGCCAACACACATCCAGGGCTAGAACTCAAACTGACAAGATCGGAAGCAAGGACAGAAGGTGACACTTCTGCCAAGATAGGCTAATCAGGCAAAGGAGTCAAGACTCCACAGCAAGTGGTACATAGCACAGGTTGGGAAGCTGTAGTCACAGAACAGGCAACTGCCAATGCAGATGAGGAGAACCCCAAGGAGTACCAACTCTTCGCCTAGGTAGGGTTAGGCCATAGGGAGAACTGTACAGGCAAGCCTATCCTACCTAGCGGGTGAGGGAAAAACTCAATTGCTTGGGTAAGATGACTAGACAAGAGGAACAGTAGTTCCCAGTACAGTCAGATTATGGCCTAACCAGGAAGCGGTAGAGGCACAGAAATCACCTAAGGGTGGTCTCTAAGGCGGCAGAGAGATTTAGTCCAGGGAAGGAAAAAATCTCGCCCACCTAGGGCCAAGATAGACAGCCTACAAGCTATCCTGTCCAAAGATGGTGACGAAGAGTACCTCAGTCACTATGGGACAAGAGAGGGATGGGAACAAAGTTCCACAGCAGGTAGACACACTAGCAGGCACAAGGTGAAGGGAAAAGGGTGGTGATGTGAGACTCAGAAATTGGTAAGGCGGCACGACAGGAAGGCCTAACTGCCACATAGAACAGGAATAGTGTTCTAAGGGGTCTGCAGAGATAAGGCACAGAAGACTAAGTCCTCACAACCAACCATAGCCTACCAAAAACTAAGGGGGAAGCCTAAGAATGGGTAAGGTGGCACAAGAGGGTCTACCTGTCTGCATTAGATCAGAGGGTAATGCATTCAAATGGGTAAACAAGGAGTAGACACAGGGAACAAGTTCCCAAGATCTGTGCTGCCTCACCACAAATAAGGCTAAGTGGAAAGTGAAAAGTCACCCAAAGACAACTGTAAAACACTATCCAGCTCCCAGAGGGACCTTCAGGACTGCAGCTCCCCACTGTGGCGAGTCAATAGCATGGGAGAATGGGCAGCCTAACAAAACCAGTAAGGTTAGGTGAAAGAAGGGGATGGTGCACAAAGAGTAAAATCATCAGGCATGGCTGCCGGCCAGGCTGGAGGTAGCCCAAGTCAGTGCTGATAAAAAACACATGAGTAAAACCATAAAGAGGGATTGGGATACCTGTAATCATACCACACTGTAAAAGAATAATGTAAAATATATTCCTACATTAAAATGACTAAATAACTAAGTATTTCTGAGCGATTTGGAAACATGATGCAACGGCGCCGACCGCATACCGGCCACTGATAATAAAAGGCATACAAATGGAATGAAAAACGGGTTTAGACACGAAATTCTCCAACACATAAGAAAAGGGTACTCAACTTGGTCAATGAGGAAGAAGCTGAGGCATCCATGATTGCAAAATCACTCAAAAGGCTAAAAAAACAGCAGAAAAACTCCAAGCAACTGTCAAAGATTGCGTCTGCAAAAAGGAATGGTTCAACAGGAAACGTGCGAGTTGTAACGGCTCTCTCCCTATCCCTTATCCTTTGAGACAAGGTTAACTTTATTCGGGGAAGGATAACCTGATTTATACATGATATCTCTCGGGATTTTCGCTCCGGAGGTTAGAACTCCGTGATCCCTCTAGGGTAAAATTCTCTGGTATATCACTCGCAAAAATATCCCAAGTAGAAAGCTGCCCACAAGGAACCTCCATCAGGACGACATGGCTCGAGCCCAAAAAAGGCTACACATTTCCTAAGTTTTCATCGGCTGCAATAGGGACTCATGGGAAACTTTGACATAGTGGTTTCGATGGATTTCTTTTTAGAGAAAATTTATTGCATCTTTCCAAATTACAAAATTAAATTTAATTTTACAAAGTTTGTAACTTTAAATATAAAAGTTCAGTAACATTGTTGTATTTGATATTCAAATTCATGGGATAAATGTTATAAGATAGAATTAATTTATTATAATCAGTTTTTTCTTTGACTAGATAAATTGGAGGTTTATGTAATCCATCCCTCTTTTTAATATATTTACTTTGATTTTATTCTGTTGAATATGGTGGTGTTTTTAGGTTAATAAATATATATATATACATTCATATAACGAAAGATTGTTAATTTTTTTCACAATCTGGTCAAAGGTAGATAAATTTTCAGTTCTCTTGACTAGTTTCTTATCTTCACATTTTTTGCTACTTCCAAATTACAATGTTAAATTCTAATATTTCTTTGATTAATCTTTCAACTGGATGCTTGTTCTTCAAAATCCTCATCACTTCTTCAAACAGTCTGTGCAATGATTAAACAAATAAATTATTAATGTTTTCCATAGTCCATTGTTCATTACATATTTAATTTATAGCTTGGTGATAGAAGTTGCATTTGGGATGGTCATTTTCTTTTATATCGACTCTCAGTCATAAATCTTTAATAATAATATAATAATTTATAGGTCCTTTTACCTCAGATAATTATAATTGTATAATCAGAAGTAATAAAATAAATGTACAAGATTATGGATCTATTTCTAAGCTGTACCACAATTTGGATTTTAGTTTTAATTATGCTTTTAAAGTAAATGATGCTGATTGGTTAATAACACTTGATTCTTAACTGAATTTCCATTCAGCTATTCATTGCCTCAGTTTATAAAAACCTTTCTCTCATATGTATGGAAAATTCAGATCTTAATCCTTACTCTAAGCTCAAATCAAGGTACAGTATATAGAATCTCGAAATAGAAAGGTATTAATTATTTCATTCAGTCTACCATGATAATTTTCTATGGGAATGTATATAGATAAAATGGTGACCTTGTCGTTGTTTGCCGTTAATTTTACTAAGGGATATTTCCAAAGTAACAACATTGCCTGTCATTATTAGTCTATTTGACAAAATATTAATCTATCACTGTCATAACTCCTCCCATTGTAATACCTTTCACAGTAATTGCTTACTTCCTTATTATGCCAAATTCCTAACCTTTTCATTCATGGTACTTGTTTTCCAAACAGATCACATGTTTATTTTGATTCATTTATATATTCTTGTGAATCACATTTCCAGTACTTGTACTGTAGCCTACTCTGGTTATTTCCTTGGCAGAAATGTTTAATCTGTAGCAAAACTACTTAATTCTTTCATTAAGATCACAAATGTGTAAAATATTGTAATGCCTTGTTTTGACAGTGGAACTTTCCTACCCTCCTGATTGAGCTTATATTCATATGTGGCATTTGATTACAATTTTTGAATAAAGGTGTCTATGCAAGGTACCATGCCTTCCTCTTGTATGTTTAGAAATAACAACAACTAATATTCGCTCACTTTTTCCTCTTAGTTTTACAGAAGGTTCTGTTCCAAACTTCCCAATGGCAAACCTTCCTTTGTTATTCGATATACATGCAGGGTTCGTTGACTTATTTCTTGCTAATATTGACTGGTATCTAGAAACTCCCACTGTACCTAAATCGTCAGTTGTACACTTGATGCTATGTTTTTTTTTTTCTGTAATGTTTCTTAATAGACCTGTTTATAAACCCTCGATCTGTCTGTACTTTACCTGTGGACGTTTAAAGGTGTAGTAAAATACAGCCATGCTGTCAAAGCACTTGTAGGCTACTTGAAATAGTTGAAAAAGATTTTGTTTTTATTGTCTTGGTGTTACTAGTTACTTCCCCTTTCTGTCTTATAAATATTATTTCTTATAGCGTTTGTATTTACGTCCAATACGTTCTTTACAGTTACTTTGTGTTTCGCCCTTTGTCATCTAATTGACGTTGTCTTATAGTGTACTGTAATTAATGTTGTTAAAATAAATCCTCTGCAGTTGGCTACTGATTTATTGTGGCTTACACGTATTTTAGTTTCCAGCACCAGATTCGAAGTGGTTTTTCATGACCTCGAGAAATCTACCACAAAAAAAAAAAAAAAAAAAAAAAATCAAAATGAAGTAATGCTAATGTTTTAAATGTTAACAGGCTTTTATTTCTTAATATATACCAGATAACTGTTGTGCAGTTATATAATTTACCACTTCATTCTAAATTTAATTGGCAAGTTACTCCTTTTGTTCTAGGTCAAAAGTGAAAAGTTAAAAGCAATATTTGACACAATGTATCAGGTATAAGTGAAAATACTATGAAAAGTTCCTTGATTTCCAAGGACCTTTAGAAACTGTTGAAATGAAAGATGAATGTACAGTGTCGTGTGCGATTAATGAGTATCTCCTTTTTCAGAACTGTCAATTTGATGGACACTGCGCAAAACGAAGCTCTGAACAGGTAATGTTTCAAATCTATATTTGATTTTATTCAATTTGTAAACCTTATGGGAATTGTTTAATATTGTGAAAGGATAATTTAAGGTAAAGTAGTAAATATTGGCCCTTCCTTGTTCTTGTCCCTGTAAATATTGTTCATGTGTCTTCCCTGTGCTTCAATTTTTCTCAAGAAATAGACTACAGTTGCCAATTATTTACAGATTAAGAGAGTTACAGAAGCAAATGGTGGGAGGGGAGAAATCCCAAGACAAAGAACTAAAGGCTAAAAGGAGTCGAAGAAAAAAATACCAGGAGAAAAGGATGAAAATACTTAGCCAAGCTTTGAAGAATGTCGATGATGAAGATGGGATCATGTTGAAGGTGTATGATGATATCCATGAAGAACTTAGAGCCAAAACAGAATTAGCTAAGAAACAGAAGGCAAAGGTGAGTGGAGGAAAATAGTTTATCTACTGATGCGGTTTCTATGTATTTATTCTATTTTCACTTCATAACTATTAGTCTTCACTATTTTCTATACTTTTTGGTATTTTGTTGCTAGTTATATAGTGTTTAAAACATGATACATCGATGTTGGGAGACTTGGTATTTTGTTGCTAGTTATAGTGTTTAAAGCATGATACATCAGTGTTGGAAGACTTTCATTATTATTATTATTATTATTATTATTATTATTATTATTATTATTTTTATTACTTCTTGCTAAGCTACAACCCTAGTTGGAAAAGCAGGATGCTATAAGCCCAAGGTCCCCAAAAGGGAAAAATAGCCCAGTGAGGAAAGGAAACAAGGACAAATAAAATATTTTCAGAAGAGTTACAATGTTAAAATAAATATCTCCTATGTAAACTAAAAAAACTTTTAACAAAAGAAGAGGAAGAGAAATAAGATAGAATAGTTTGCCCGAGTGTACCCTCAAGCAAGAGAACTCTAACCCAAGACAGTGGAAGACTATGGTACAAAGTATACACTATACAGTACTAGTGCCTATAGGTGTAGAAGCTATATTTGACAACAATGTGATGTATGGAAAATAGGGATGTGGAACTGCAGAAATGCTCATATTGACAAATCTTCAAGCGGATATGCTTGTGATTCACTGCAAAATTATTTTGAATAGATAAACAAATTTTGGTTGCTAGGAAAACATTTTTCAGCTTAAAATGTGAAAAGATACTTGTATTGCCAGGATCCATTGGGTAATCAACGATTAAACATACATACATATACCAAGGCACTTTCCCCAATTTTAGGGGGTAGCCAACATCAAACAAATGAAACAGAAAAGGGGACCTCTCCTCTCTACGTTCCTCCCAGCCTGACAAGGGACTCAACCTAGTTCGGCTGGTACTGCTAGGGGTGCCACAGCCCACCCTCCCCTGTTATCCACCACAGATGAAGCTTCATAATGCTGAATCCCCTACTGCTCTTACCTCCACGGTCTTCCAAGGCACCGGAGGAAGCACCAGAGCCTACCGGAACTGCGTCACAATCGCTCGCCATTCATTCCTATTTCTAGCACGCTCTCTTGCCTCTCTCACATCTATCCTCCTATCACCCAGAGCTTCCTTCACTCCATCCATCCACCCAAACCTTGACCTTCCTCTTGTACTTCTCCCATCAACTCTTGCATTCATCACCTTCTTTAGCAGACAGCCATTTTCCATTCTCTCAACATGGCCAAACCACCTTAACACATTCATATCCACTCTAGCTGCTAACTCATTTCTTACACCCGTTCTCACCCTCACTACTTCGTTCCTAACCCTATCTACTTGAGATACACCAGCCATAGCCCTTAGGCATTTCATCTCAAACACATTCAATTTATGTCTCTCCGTCACTTTCATTCCCCACAACTCCAATCCATACATCACAATTGGTAGAATCACTTTCTCATACAGAACTCTCTTTACATTCATGCCCAACCCTCTATTTTTTACTACTCCCTTAACTGCCCCCAACACTTTGCAACCTTCATTCACTCTCTGACGTACATCTGCTTCCACTCCACCATTTGCTGACACAACAGACCCCAAGTACTTAAACTGATCTACCTCCTCAAGTAACTCTCCATTCAACATGACATACAACCTCGCATCACCCTCCCTTCTCGTACATCTCATAACCTTACTTTTACCCACATTAACTCTCAACTTCCTTCTCTCACACACCCTTCCAAATTCTGTCACTAATCGGCCAAGCTTCGCTTCCGCGTCTGCAATCAGTACAGTATCATCCGCAAACAACAACTGATTTACCTCCCATCCATGGTCATTCTCGTCTACCAGTTTCAATCCTCTTCCAAGCACTCGAGCATTCACCTCTCTCACCACTCCATCAACATACAAGTTAAACAACCACGGCAACATAACACATCCCTGTCTCAGCCCCACTCTCACCGGAAACCAATCACTCACTTCATTTCCTATCCTAACACATGCTTTACTACCTTTGAAGAAACTTTTCACTGCTTGCAACAACCTTCCACCAACTCCATATAACCTCATCACATTCCACATTGCTTCCCTATCAACTCTATCATACGCTTTCTCCAGATCCATAAACGCAACATACACCTCCTTACCTTTTGCTAAACATTTCTCGCATATCTGCCCAACTGTAAAAATCTGATTCATACAACCCCTACCTCTTCTAAAACCACCCTGTACTTCTAAGATTGCATTCTCTGTTTTATCCTTAAAATGCAATAGAATAGGAAAGGTCTTTGTGGATAGAAGTTCTTTGGCTTTGTAAAAAGATCAATCATTAAGAACTCCAGAAAATCCAAAATCTTGCTACTTTTAACTGAAATGTCCAGGCCAACTTTGAATGAAATGAAAAAAAAGGAAGTCAGACATCTTGAGAAATTTGTAAAAATTGTAAGTACAGTAATCCCTTACGGTAGCTGAAAAAAACTGCAAAATAGATGCAGAAATCTATCGTATATTTTTTTTTCCTATTTGATAATCATTACAAAATTCATCTTTTAAACCCGTTAAACACTCATAAACACTCTTTAGGCTAAAACTGGCTTTTACTGTACAGTAGACACATCCTTACATATCCGTAAAGAAAAGAATTAATGTCGGAACACTCGCCACTGAAGATACATGAACTTAATGAAGGATGATGAATTAGCGTGGCAGTTATTGAGTATGTAGAAGATGATGATGACAGTGAGATAAATGCACTGCACTTTTAAGAAGAGCATTCATCAATGTTGTCACTCTATACCAAGTATTACTGTTTCAAAGACCTTAATGTTCTGAAATGAGAAACTTGTTCAATTCTAGATCCTCACATTCTTCCACAGTGCGGGCACACATTATTAGGAAGTAGTGGAAATTGTGGGTTTTCATGTCTAGCTAATTTTATTCCTCCTGTTAACATTTTCTCTTGAGTACATGAATTCCTTCTTTTATTCTTGGCCTCCAAGCAGTGTGGTCATGTGCATTTTTTTACCAAGTTTTATAATTGATGTCACATATTTTCATTTGTCTTCAGACAGTCCTTAAAATACTTTAGAGCAATACTGCCCTTCTGAAACCACCACTAAAGCAGTGGTGCAATATCTTTGTTGTCAGCCAGAGAAGTACCTTCTAATTCTCTTAATGGAATAGTAGTCATTTCTTCTTTTTTTTGGGGGGGGTAAAGAACAAAGTGATCCACAGTTGCTGACTTTTCTCATGGATAAGGATGATCTTATAAATGCCCATGGTTCTGTTGATTTCAGTTCTGCAGTTCCCATTATTCGACCACTGTCTGAAATCTTTTGCTCTTTTTGCTAAAGTTAAGAGATCTTCTAGAGTTAGGCCAACTTCCTCTTCCCCTGAATCATCATACTCCTCCTCTTCATTATATCCTTTTAATTTTCATCTGTTAACTGATCTGAATGGTCTTGATCAAGTCATTTAGTGGTTGCCAGTATGGTAATCATATCTGTGAAATCATATCCAAGCAATTTCACCAGTCTCATTGCATTATCTAGTCTAGTGGTGGATTTCATCAGGAGAGAATCCTTTTGTAGGTGATGATCACTTCTGGCCACAATTTCTTCCACCAGGCATTGAGTGTTTCTTTCTTCATCTCCTTTATGGCTTCATGGATATTTTAGAGATACATTGCATTGGTGTATCCATACCAGTACTCCATCATCAAAAAGTTATCTGAATCTATAGACTCAACTGGATGTTTATGGATTTTCATGTATAAAGTGCCTTGAAAACATGAATAACACCTTGAGCTGTGGGCTGAATCAACAATATCATGTTTGGCATTAAGAATTCTACTGGTACACACTCATAATACAGATCGATTTCATGGACTCCAGTATTGTCCATTAGGAGGTGCATTTTAAGTACAGGCCTTTTTACACAATATACAGCTTGACTTCGTTGCTGAAGCAGGGGTGAAACCAATCAGATGCACTGGCAGCTGGATCTTATTTTTGTTTTTGAGGGCCCTTTAGTTTTTGGACTTTTAATTAGCGCTGGCTTTATCATGGAGCCTTCGCTGTTTCTGAGCATCATAAGTATGAAGCAACCTTTGTAGACCTTGAATCCAGGAACTTATAAGTCCGCGGTGGCATAAGTTTCCAAACAGGTCGGTCTCCTCCACAATGAAAACTTGTTCACGCTAATAACCCTCTTCCTCAATAATGGTCTGAAATATCTCTCTCATGTACTCATCAGTAAATTTATCAAATCAGCCCTTGCTGATATTAAGTTTGGTAGGGATGCCGTAGATAGTTTTGTTTATGGGTCGTCATCAATGCTATCCATAAACTTGCCTTAGAACTCCCGGGCCTTCTCACAGATGGTGTTGGTATCCAGTGCAATGTTCATCTTCCTACAGTCACTTCTCTAAAGGCCTAATTCTTACGCCATCATTATGATGGCCCTGTTTCGGGAAATTGACACCCTTTTCACTGTCTTGTCATAAGTGACATTTGTCAATATCCTTAAATTCTTTTCATCCTGGATGTAGCGAATGGTAAATTCGTTGATGCCGTAATAGCAGCCTAAGTCTGCATTGCTTCTTCTTTCCTTAAGCATGATAAGGAGTTTCGTCTTCTCTGCTATAGTATGCACCATCCTCACAATTGGATTCAATGACAGAAGTCTAAAGAAGTGCAAAAGTTTGGTTGGCATCGTAGGACTTGAAAGCAATTCACAATTTTAGCCAAAAATGCCCAAAACAAGACCACAACAGATAAAGACACAGGACAATATCGCATACTTATGCGTAGAAGCAAACTGGACAATGTGGGATAATGAATGCTGCAGTTTGATTGAGAGAGATACGGCTGTCTGACAGCCAATCAGCAGCCATGCTATTGATTAGTGTGCTCTGATTGGTCGTGTCTCATTTACCAGCCAATGGTCTGGCTTGTTCAAAACCATCTTGGCAAACTAGACTGCTTTCCTCACGCTTCCCGAGTTTCGGTTTCTCTACAATGTAAGATGCTTTGTGTCAACTCCAGCATACTATGAATTTTCTTCTTCCTTACAAACTAAACCATAAAGGGGGTTTTGATGAAGTAAAAATCTATTTCTGGGTGAGGGACCTGTGTCGCTCTGTGAAATGCTCCTTATAGCACCATTTCTAAGGTATAAATACTGCTAAATATACCAGAGAAAAAAGTTGAATGGAATGCCAGGAATATACCCAGCTCGCTCACCCTTATAGGGTGTCGGTATAGTAACTGGGGCGTGTTAAAACCACTATCAGAGGTCCCTTACTAATTAGTCTTTTCCTTCCTCAACATCCCCCGTTACTACGAGGTGCCGTTCTACATCCGCCTACTGCCCGCTACTACGGCTACGCCCCCCCCCCCCCCCCACCACCACCATCACTACCACTACCACTACCCATGCTTCTCCCAACATTCCTAACTTAGCACCGTGATAGTCAACAGGCGTTCTTGTGTTCGAACCTTTATTTTGTGTTTAGTGAAGATGTCTGAGCTTCTGGAGACTCCTACTGGGATTTTAAATAGTGGCGTTTGAATACTGCCGGTGATTTCCAATTCTGTATATCTTTTTAATTTTTCAAAATTCATGTGATGAAAATAATTGACTGATGTTGCTACTGCTCGGATATCATGGGCATGTGGGGCTGATTCCAGGTTGGTTTGTTTAATAAAATAAAGAATCTGTTGTCTGATTCCTCTCAGGGAAATGGTTCCTCCATTCTCTCTAATAAACAAAGGGCCCGAAGACTTTTTAGAAGTTCTATTCAAATAGGCTTTCAGAGTGTTAACTGGGCACAGAGGTAGATCCTGTGGTAGTGGGACAATCTTCCACGGGGACCATCTATTCTATGGATCGTCATTCTTTGCTGAGAATTTTCTATCTGGAGAGATTAATATTTCACCAGAGGAAAGAAAGACAATATGATTTGGTTCTCCACACAATGCTGAGAGTTCAGATATTCTGGCTCCTTGGGCTAAACTTATTAAAAATAACGTCTTCCTAAGAAGCGCTATATAAGTGCATGAGTCATTATCAGTGTCAGAAGCCAGTTTAAAGACATCATTTAAAAACCAGGAATCTGTGTGAGGACGAGTTACCAGTTTTAGTCTAGTGCAGCCTCTCGGAATAGACAAAAAATATGAATCTGTAAGATTAATATTGAACCTGAACTGAAATATTTTCTTTAAAGCAGATTCAATTGTAGTAATAGTATTAGCAGCTAGGCCTCCTTCAAACAAAGTTCTGAAAAAGGTAACTGCCAGATTCGTAGTCATTGTCCGGACCTCTGAGTCTTTCAGAAATTTGGCTAGCTTCCTTACAGCAGAATCATATTGCCGAAGGGTAGATTCTCTTTTATCTGACTCTAGGAACAATGTGTTAAAAGGGTCAATCTCAGCATCTTTTTGTGCTGCAAATTTATAAAGTCCATAAAGTTAAGGCACTCTGAATTCTTGAGGAAGCTGACACACTGTGAGTTTGTACTATCTGTGCTAACTTTGGTTTGGGAATCCGCCGAGGGCAGAGTCCCAGTTCCACCAAGAGAGGAAACCGGTTGCTTTTGGGCCAATTGAGGGCTACGAGGGCAATCCGACCTTTGAAATTCCTGAGATTGTACAGGACTTTCATTAGCATGTTTATAGGTGGAAACAGGTAAATCCTCCGCCAATTGTTCCAATCTGTGGCATAGGCCAGAGGGTCCAAGTTGGGGGCTACATAACATTGTAGCTTGTGGTTGGATTCCATGGCAAATAGATCTACTTGGAGATCCAGAATTTGTTGGCAGGTCCAATTGAATGACTTTTTGTCTAAAGACCATTCCGACTCCAGCGGAGTTGTCCTTGATAGTGCATCCAGTTGTACAAGCACATGGTTGTTTGAATTCACTTCAATTATCTTGTAATTTATGTGAGGTCTCTCTTTAGTTTAATATTGTTGGGCCCTGTTCTCAAACCAAGAATTTTTTCAGGAAAATCTTCCTTTATGTTTATCCCAGTTCTTTCTTATCAAGGACCTTTCTTTTTCTGTCGATTCTTACATTAGAATACCTGTATAGAAAAAAAGTTTTATCCAAACTATTTAACCTATTAGTCTTCCATTCTGAGACACGATAGAAAAATTTTATTAAATATATTATTTTATATTATTCTTTGAAATAACAAAGATAGGAAAGCATCCTCAATGAGGAGCAAAGTTTTCAGAAACAAAAGTCTCCACAACTAAGCCACTGGCTATAAAATGTACCTTGGGTAATACATTCAATGGATATTTATGATGTAATAGCCTCATTTAGGTTTTATAGTATCTTCATAGATCAGTGAGACGGTTTAATATAAAATGTTCCTATGAACGCTCGTCATCAGCACATCTCAAATATCAAATTTGACGAAACTTAAAACTCTGTTATATATAAGTTACTGTTTGAATGAAAAATAAATTTTTAATCAAATGTTAAATCTTATGGGATTTTCCAAAAATTTTTGCAAATTTGTATCTGTTTCAGTCCACTAAGTAATGTATTCTACTTGGTCATCACACAACACTCTGAGAATATTGTGCAAATAGTGTTTTAATAACTAGCCTTCTTAAATTTTTTATAGTCAAGACCCTTTGCAGAATTCCTGCAAATAGTAATTTTTTTTAAACCTGACAACTCCATATCTTGTTATACCTGTACTGTAGTTGCAATGTTACATTCTTTTGTATTGTGGTATTACTCCTTGTATATTGTATAAAGTAAAAAACATAGATGATATTTAAATGACAAATTTTTTTTCAATATCAATTATATCATATGACCTAAAATCAAAATTAATTCAAGGTATTTTTTGTTCCAGGTAAAGGCATTAGAAAGAGAAATTAATGACTTGACAACAGAATTTCAGGAAGAAAGAACAGACTATTTAGAAACCATACGTAGACAAGAACAGCAGGTTAAACTTCTTCAGGCAATAGTGGATAAGGTAAACGCATCCTCAATTCACTCTACCAGTATACAGTCCCCTTTCATTACCACAAATCATTCGATATGTTGTGCAGCTTGTTTCCTTGATCATAATTCTTGGGGAAAAAAAATGTGAATACCGACATTTCTTTGAGTTTAAAGATTTCCTATTTAATTCATTGCAGCAGTAATATGAATTATTCTGAATTCCTGAGGACCAGTAGATTTGGAGACTTTAATAGTACTGTGGTTTGTTCCTTCAACAAAATACATTTCTATATTACTTTGTAAAGATGATTCCAATTTTGTAATCCATTCAAATCCTTCACAGTTCAAGAGGATGGATGGAATTGAAGAATTTTATAGAGTTTTGTAGTTTGTTTAGTTTCTGCCTTCAAAAATAGTCTGAAAGGAATAAAGTGTAGGGGATTACAATCCTATTACTATACTATATTTTCTTACTCTAAAAGTGATACTTGCAGGCCTTTTATAACATTTATGATCAAGTGGATTGAAAAGAGTTAATCAACTACCTGTATTTGATTTGAAGTTAGTTAAGTTTTCAAAGAAAAATGAATTTTAATAAATTCTTGAAAGTTCCAATCTCAAGTTTAAATCTCTACCCAAAGGTCCAGCCTACAATCCGTCGTGATTGTAACTACAGTAACATTGATGCTGTGAAAAAAGAAGCAATGTGGGAGGACGAATACCAGAGATGGAAAATCCCTGATCTCGTGCTTGTCAAAACAAAACTTCCACCAGCCGGTAAGTTTTGAATTTCTTTTAACATGATAGTAATAAAGCTTTAACAATTACATTAGTAATATATGTACTGTATAGTAATACATTTGAATATTATACTAAGTTTTAGCATCTAGCTATGTAAAAGTACTCTGCTATATTTGTGTGCCTGTCTATAAATGTCCATTTATGTTCATACATTGCTGATAAGTGTACTTTACAGATGCATTTTTAAGGTATGTTGCAGTTTAACTAATTTAGGTAATTAAGGTAATGGAAATATTGTGATACAGTATATGATTTGTAGTTTTCTATTTTATTCTCATTATTCACAAATCAGAATTATTCAATTTTTTGTTGATTTGTTATATGCATTTCTACAAAAAATTTTGAAAGATTTTTCATATGAAGAATGTTAACTAATATTTCAAATCTTTTTGGACTAAAATAGCAGTAAAAAGATGTAAAATCCTAGAAATTTTTATACTGTATTTAAAATGTTTAAACTACTTGCATACTTTCAGTAGCGAGTTCATGGAGCCATTGCTAGAAGTAATAGTAAGATGAAATAAACCTTTACCCTTAACTTTTCTTAGCTATGTGTATGTTTGCTAATAAAATATTTTTCTGTTTAGGGTCATAGAATATTACTTCAAATGGAGAAGAGTTTAGTTTATTAAACATGAATATGAGATATAAATACTAATCAAGCAAACCTGAATTTCACATTTCATGTAAAACTTTGTGTATGCTTGCTATGTGTATAATGAACCTTTAACAAGTGCACTTTACTTAAATGACTCATGTTACTTGGCATTTATTATTTTAATACAAAGTTTAGATTTAGAACCCAATGCTTATATCCAGCTTAAGCCTAGTTACTGAAAGTAAAAGGATTTGGGTCTTAACGAAAGAAGAGGTAACAAACCTACTTCTGGCAAAATTGATACATATTGTTTCAGAAAAGGGAAGACAAGTATTACAGGTTAGGAACAGAACTCTTAACTATAGGAATTAAAAAAGATCAGATAGGGCCTCATTAATAGTATTGTCTGTAGAGGGATCAGAGGAAAATGCATCTACAGGAAGTTTGGCTAATGCATTCCCCAAAGTCACATAAAAAAGAAAACCAATTATCCATAATGAAGAAACCCCTCCACTTCTAAACCTTTTTAGTTTTCAGCCACATTATTGGGATTTTTCTGTCAAAGCTGCCTGCAATAACTTCTCTTAATGCATTTTATATTATAAATAAATCTCAATCTGAATACAGTAGGGTCCCGAATTATGCGAGAATTTGGTCGATGAAAGGCCTCGTGTAATTGGAAATTCGTATATTTCGAAACACATCATGGCGGCAAACAGCAACCTACCCGTCAATTTTTTTTTCACTCCATTTCTAGCTTTCTAGCTATATATATACTGTATATACACTGTGTGTGTGTATGTATGTGTGTATGTATGTATGTATATATTATATATATATATAAAACATATATATATATATATATATATATATATATATATATATATATATATATATATATATATATATATATATATATATATATATATATATATATATATACTGTAGCTTTTATCTTAACAATACTGTAAGAAATCCTTCTTATAGATTTTTTTTTAAAATACTGTACAAAATATCTTTTATGGATAAATAAAACAATAAAAAGTTAAAGTTTTGATAATTTTCTATGACTGTAGTATTTACTACTGTACTATGCATAGCTTACTGTTTTCAGTATTTTCCGAATGATGTAGAATTATTTCCTATAGATACAAAAAACAAAAAAGGGTTTTCAAGGTTTGATACAGTACGTATCTAGCAATAGTTAAAAATTACAGTATAGTACTGTATATCCATGATGACACTCCCACACGTAAACACGGCCACTAGGCGCAAGTGTGCAATAGGCTGCTGTACGATAATCACGCTTTTTTTGCCCTGAGCGGTCATTTCACTAATGATAATTTTTCAAAGTTAATATAATTTCTTTATGCTTATAATTCGTAATTATAGTTAAAAGTAGGGATATTAATTAAATGGTTGAGTAAAAAAAACAATTAATACTACTATTATTTAATTTCAAATGGCTACATAATACTAAATATTCTAATGGGTTCTTTTTATCTTCAATCGTAAATCTTACGCCTGGATAAGCAACAAAAGGAAAGGGATAGGTCTCTCTCTCTCTCTCTCTCTCTCTCTCTCTCTCTCTCTCTCTCTCTCTCTCTCTCTCTCTCTCTCTCTCTCTCTCTCTCTCTCTCTCTTCATATCGTTTCCTGTATAGTTTTCAAATATGTTCGTCATACATTTGTACATTATTTATCCACTTTATTCTCTCTCTCTCTCTCTCTCTCTCTCTCTCTCTCTCTCTCTCTCTCTCTCTCTCTCTCTCTCTCTCTCTCTCTCGGCGTTTCCTTTCCCTTTATAGTTTTGTGAAATTTCGTTGTCCAGTCATTCGGTAATGAGAAGTCATTTTCGCTTTCGACATCGAAAGAAAACTTTGTTTCTTCAATATACTCATCACTGGAGGATTCAGAGCTAGTGCTCTCATTATCAAACAGGTTATCATTATCAAATTCCACAACAAGAATATCATTTATTTCATCTAAAGAAATAACCTTCCTCTTTAGACCTTTCATTACAAAGGGAACAACAAATAACCACTTATGCATGAACGCCCGAGCGCACTGATAGGAAACCAGTTCAAACCAGAGTTTTGTAACATCAAGCTACCTTCAGAAAAATAGTTGCCAGACATCATATAAGTTTCTATTCACAGTCCCCATATGCTGAGAGTGTTGCCAAGTGGTGATCCTATACTTACTATACGAGTAAAGTAACATCACGAGACTGACGGCTTGTAAAAGGCAATTAAAGTCATGAACGGAATATACAGTTGAAGGCGGTACCGAGTAGATCGTGGTGAACGGTTTATCACGTGGGTGACGCTTAACAGGTTAAAAAAACATTTTATATAGTTCGGTATTTTCTCTATCCATCCTCTCCCAGAAAACCTTCAAATGTGAATTATCGGAATGTGTGCAGACCTTGGCAGTGCGATAACTAGTTAGCGACTGAGAATAAACAAAATAAAAAGCCCGATTGACGATGCTGATGAAGAGGATATCGAATACCGATTTTTCCCTAATTGATTTTTTCTACGTTCTGTCTAATCCAATGTACAGTAGCCTACATTCTTATGTAAAGGGCGAACCCCAACATTTCTTGATGCTGCTACACTTTAATTATAGATATTTTACCACCTATTTATAATCTTTATTTATAATAACATCTTTAGTAAAAGCTCTTCAATATCACTTTCAGGAGTAAATGCGTTTATGATCGACGATGAAACGTATAAAAAAAACGTTTTCCTTTTAAGAAGGCGTTTTTTTAGGAAAAAAAAACAACACGAAACAAAATTGCTCATATTTCATATATTTTGATTTTCTAAGGATAAATAAAACATTAATTATAACATTATTATTACATAGTACCTGGTAAGATATCTTTTGCCGCAAAAGTTAACCTATAGACAGATGTTAAAATTGGTTAGCGAGTTCGTTATGATCGGCGATGGAACGTACTAAACAAAGTAATGGGTTTGGTTGTGGTGACATGTTTGGCAGTAGCATGATATAAAATAGTCTTTATTTTGATGGTTTTTAATTTAAAGTTTAATGAATAAGGATTTTTCACCATAATCACAACGTAAGTATAAAAATTAATTAGTACTAATATGGAATATTATACATATAGGTGTTGGACAGTTAGGCTAGGCCTAGCGACAAGTTCACACAACAGATGGGCAAACCTTAACATTTTTCATCCAAAACTAGTCTTAAAATGTTTGAACAGAAATCTTTCTCTCACATTCTCCCCCCCCCCCTTCTCAGACATCGGGGAACCATCACCCCCCCCCAATACAATTAAGAAAACAATAGATTTCCTACGCTTCGCGGTGCTTGACTCGCGGATTTAGAATGCTCCTCGCAAATACAGGAAAATTAATTTTTAAAAACTATCGATCGCGTAATTGAGGAATCGCGTAATTAGAACACGTGTAATTCGGGACCCTACTGTACTCTTAAGTATAAAATGCTGAGTAATTTAGGATTGAAATAACACCAAACTACTTTTAGTTGTGTGTATTTTTAATGTTCAATATGAGGTAAAGGACCAAAAATAATACTGCAGAGAATCGTTAGTATAACTTCTTTTAGGATCATTAACTATATTTGAAGTTAAAACAAAGAAAGTAGTTTGAAGACTTGAGTAGTCATATATCTTAAGAGATAGTTTAAACCTGTGGATGCTTACAAGGGGAATCGTTATGGAAAACTTGAACAAATGTGAAAAACCTTATAACGGAACTTGTACGAGACCTGGGTCAGATACCTTGTTAGGACTCACACTTGCAGCAACCCAGAAGGTGTTATGAGTAGAAAATATAAGGGAGAGCAGGGGATTAGAAAGAGACAACTGCAGAGATCAGGTTTACTAGAATCACTGTAGAGGAACTGGCTGAGAAAAAGGGGTTTCTATAAGGATAGAAAGTTATATATATGTTAGGAAAATACAAAAAAGGAAGTTGAATTTATATAGTTGAGAGCTTTGTTGGCAAGTAATATATAAAATATTTTTTTTCAAATGAGATTAATAAGGAAATCTTTGGACACAGAACAGTCCAAGAATGTAGCCATGTTCAAAACTGTAGCTAAAATAGGACAGAAAAAATACAAGATCATGTATTTTATTTTTAGTTTTAAGGTTCATAGATGAACATTATTTCAGTGCAAAAATATATAATGGTATAAATGGACTAACAAATAGACAGACATGCAGATAAAGAATTGCCAGAAATTTTGCATTTGATCAAATTAACTTTTAGAATTACCAGAAATTTACATTTGATCAAATGAACTTAATTAGCTCTTAAACTTTGATGTTCAAGCCTTCTATCAGTAGGAAATATATTTATTGTTAACTCTTTCGTAAACCTGTATATTCTTATGAATTATCTGTTTTATATATACTGTACATACTATATTGCCACCACATGTTACCTATGGACCAGTTTATGAATAAAGTTTGGTGCTATTATAGTATGCTATCTACCGCCGATTTTGCTATCTACCACCCCTTTCTGACCATAGTATGATACCCACCATCAGTCCCTAAGGATACGGTCTACTTGCTAATCCGCCTCTAATAAGGAGGATCACTACCGACTTGATAACCCAACTTAACCTAACCTAACTCAACCCAACCTAACCTAACCTACAAACTGTTTATAATTATGCATCCATGTTATCCTTCCAATAAATATTATTAAACTATCATTAAAGTCCAATGAGGATAACATACTGGTGGTAAGTAATCTGTTTGATAATCCTCATCAAACAGGAGGATTAACATTGACGGTAGATAACATACTTTGTGGTAGATACCATACTATAGTAGAAATTCGATGGTAGATAGCATACTATAATAGCACCTAAAATTTGCTTCTGCTTTGGAATTTACTTTAGATGTTTACCATTTGGCTATGATATACTTTGATGAATAGTTGGTCCTATGTAAATGTGTCCCTTTGTATGTACAATAATTGTTCATGTACATTATGACCTCTCCCAGGTTATTTATTTACACTGCATTATTTAATCAATATCATTTGTAATTCAGCACTTATTTTCTGGTATTTTCAGTCCCTTACAATTTTTTTTACAGTGAACTAAATTGTATTTTTATTTACTTAATGTTTTTTCTTTTGTTCCTTGTGTCTTTTGTTCATTATCTTTTAATTATTTCTGAAATTTGTACAAAGGTCTTTGATATTGTATGTAGTCTTGTTTTAGCCTTGTAGTGTCCTCTGATATAAGTTTCTGCTCAGGTATCCTCTTGGTTATTGTCAGGAAAGTTGGCATTTGTATTATCTTATAAATACAACTTTGATTTGTCACAAAGAAGCTAAGACTATGTAGTGTTACGGAAACCAGGACTCACAAATTTTAACACCTTTCACATTTAGTTTGTCTGTAGTTTTAGTTTGAAGTTCATAACCCTTTCCACTATATCTCAAAATTTATGAAAGTGTGATGGCTGCCACACTTATGGAACACTACAGTATACTGTATGATATTCTAAAATAGACTAGTTTGCTATTTAATTGGGTTATCACTGAAAAAAATTTTATATCAATGTAAAAATTTTGCATCATGTATCTCAAAAGGTGGTATCGATAGAAAAGCTTTAATTAAATGAATGTATTCAAGACTTTTTCATATTTACTTTTCTAATAACACACACATTATATAGAGTGGAAGTTTGTGGTTCTCTTTCATCGTAAACAGGTCAACTTGGAGATCCTGGATAATTTTGAGGATATCAAGGAAGGAACTCTTGTTTTAAAATTCCCTCTATATCGAGGGTCTTCTCCCTGGACAAGGCACCCGCTACCACATGAGAGAGTCTGACAGATGGATTGGGGTGAGGAACACATCTCTCTCCCAAAGAAACATCATAAATGGAAGGATTACTGCATTCAGAGTCCTTGAACAAGATCCCCTTCTCCGTAAACAACAGAATGCTGTCTGGTTGATTATTAAGATTTTGATGTGTGATTTCCTTCATAGACTGAGCTTCTTCATTGTCTGGACTACCACCATCAGTTCCAACACATTTATATGAAATGTTGCAAGTTGAGGGGACCATTTCCAGAACATATAGGTCTCCTCTGCATGACCACCTCATCCCAATTTGAATGCATCTTTGTGAAGAATCATGGATATCAAAGTGGAGGGGGAAGACTGACGCGACTGACATGGAGAGAGTCTTCGGTGAGATTCATGGTCTGAGAATCTTATTGCAGCAAATGGGTAACTGGGAATGTCTGTCCCATAAGCCCTTTCTAGCGGTCTTCCTCCATACCCCATTTGAGGTTTTTTCAACCTGTTCTTTAAAGCGGGGTCAACAATTGAAGGAAACTAGAGAAAGTTTAAGATTTTTCCATTTGCCATCTGGAGGAAAAAGGTCTCTGAATAAAAACTTTGACCATGCATTGCATTTAACCATGCATTACATTTTTTACCGAGAGGCTTTTGAAAGTCCTAGGGTAGATTTTACATGCCCCAGCAAAGACTTAACCACTTTAATATCTTCTCTGGAACTAGTCTTGATTTTGTGAAGTTGAAAAATTTTTTTTAGATCCTGAAGAACTTGAAGGACATGATTAATACTTGTGAGGGATAATGTTCTTGTCTGTCTAAATTGACCAGTCATCCAAACAGGCAGTAACTTGAACTCCCTAACTGTAGTTGTTTGATCATTGACTTCTAGTTTTGTGAATACCCTTGGAGCTATATTGAAACCTAATGACATTATTCTGAAGCTGGGATATGCCAGTATACAGTAATCCCCCTCGGTTTAGTAATTACTAGACTTCCACAATGGTCATCATCTTTGTTGAGATGAGAGAGGTCAAGGATCACCCTTCTCCAAGGTACTGTATGTCCTGTTTCAGGACACTGAACTCTCTGCTCAGGAATTTTAGAAATCTATATTTTTCTTTGGCTCTTTTTTTCCAGCATTTTGCTGACAAAGGAGTTTACTTCCAGGGTTTTAGCCTAAATTTTTTTATGGATTGGGTTTGGATTTCCACGAGCAGCCCAAACCATTTGAGACTCTGCTTGGTCTGCACTGAGAAAATGTCCATCATTCTTGAAAACGATAAAGGTGACCCCTGGACTGAAGGCATTTGTTGTTGAGGTCCTTTGTCTTTTTGAAACTGGTTCAAAAATCATGATTTCCACTAGTCTGCTTTCTACACCTCCTCTGGAAGTATTCTTTAGTACTCAGGAATTGACATTCTGCTTGAGGCATTGCTGCCTTCTGCCATCTTGAGGGAAATTGCTAGTTGACTGAAAATTCCTAGGTGGAGCCTGCAATGATGTCTGTCTTTTCACAGGCTGCCTTAAACAGCAGCTGATTCCAATTGTAGCATTGACCATTGTAATTAAACACACACTTCTTTTTCAGTTTGGAAACAAAGTGTCCACAGTCAAAGATTTTATCTTGGCCCTATCCACCAAGAATTAAAGAAAAAGGTACTGAATGACTGAATACAATATGGAAATTTCTCTACTTCCATCATCTCCAGATTACAAGATACCAAACTTTGCTTTATGTAGGTTTACACTAATTTTGCCATAGCAAAATCAGTGGTCCATCGGCAGCTCCAACTTCCAGAGAGGACATAAGACATCAGAAAAAAAAGCCTGCTGAGCACTGAACTCCACTGTCCCAATTGCCTCTGGAATCTGGGGGAAAACCATCACCCAGCTTATGTGTGCTTATAAGGCCTTCCAGTATCTTGGGGAAAAAGAATTCACAAAACCCATGCAGTTCCAGGAAACCTTCAAATCCTCATGGTAAAAAAGGATTACATTCTTTTGGGGAGGTGGAATCCCCTTTTAGCAACATATCCCTAATAATTCCACACCTATGTAGACCTTTTTGACCAGGAAGAATTTCTTCTTGCCTTCCAATATCATTTCAAAAACAGTCACCTCAATAAGGCTCTGATTGAGTTGCAACCCCTTAGTATATGAGACTGCTTCCGCTAGACTGTTGAGAGCCGCCTTGTCCATCATTAGTAACACCTCTTTCAATGCCAGTTTGGGAGATGCCTCAAAGGATGGTTCTTTGATATGTCAGTGCAAGAGAGAGAGAGAAGGTATTAAAGTCCTCAAATTGCACTTCACTGATGGTAATAACAATACCTCTACAATGAAACATGTTTGTGCAAGGCGAGAAAGTTCATCCCATGCCAGGTTGTCATTCCCCCTCATGATCCATAGCAGAACTCACTCATACTGACTCTTCTCCTATCCGGGAACCATGAGGACAAGAGCCTATAGATATAAGCCCCACTGGAGTTTTCTCTTGAGGCTTTAGTAGCTCAATGGCCCAGGCACCACAAGATCCTCAGGTTAGAACATGGAGGGAGAGGAATGTGGGAACTCTCTGAAATGACAGGTCCCTGGAAAGAGCCAACATAGAGGGAGTAAACTGATTACTTGACTGTCTTGGCAATAATCGAGATGTTCACGGGGATGCAAGCTGTGGGAACACAGGAGGAATAATAGCCTGTCCATAGGTAATCTGAGTTGGAGCCTCCCAAAAGAGACTAAAGTCCTCTCTAAGAACCCCTGGAGTAAGACCACCGCCTCTTTATCCTCCGACCCAAGTTTTACCAAAAATGCTCCGACACATAGAGAGTTATAGAATAATGACGCTCTAATACCGGCTACCTGCCCTGTTATCAAGTGTTTCCGGGTGGCAATCAAATCTCATTAGACTAGCTAGGTTATCTAATTCTTATGAAATTGAATTAAAACTCATATCATGTAACAAAATAATAATAATACTCAATCATCAGCAATTTCCTTGCTGGCTAATTGATGGAATTTTAATTACCGTCATATGGGACTGAACATTAATTAAAAGCAACCAAAATAATAATTCTGGAGTGTTTCCTTTCTAAGAGAAACCATATGGTTACGGCTATCATCATTCATATGTCAACGACAAATATTCTGAAATAAGATTTAATGTGAAACCTCACAACTAAAACAGAATTGTAAGAAAGATATGGCAGTCTTATGAATATAATACCCTTCATTTAGAAAAATAAACCTAAACATACTCACTTTATATGTAACATAATTAATGGATTAGTCAGTCAAGAGTGATTTGAATATTTTTAGGTAAAAAACAATTAAAGGCAAAAATTAATGCAGTCAATCAGTGATGAGTAATAAAGGGATGAAAGGATAATAGGCAGTACCAGTTATGTAGAACAAGCAAGTTAAGAGGTCTACACAATAGTTCAAGATCCATACACGATTACTTTGTTCAAGCTGTTATCACACCCCAAATCCCAAAACTACTACTATTTTAGACAGAGAATATTCTAAAACAAGACTGTCCACTATTTCATATAATGTGTGTCAGAGAAATTAATAATTCAGGTTGACATTAGATTAAGAAAATTTAGTAGTCTACGATCAGAATCTGTGTAAATGTTAAAAATTTTTATTGACCATTTTGAAAGATTATTAGCATCAGAATTTTTTTTTTTTTTTATTTCTCGACTCTTCAAACAAACTACCCTCCTTATATTAATAGATTGAAATCTTTTGTGGAATTGTGATTTTCATTGTTAAAAAAAGGGTACGTGGGTCATGTTGACTTGTTGTACTGATGATGCATTTTCAGTTTTTCAACTACAGTAATACCTCAGTTTACATGTAACTGAATACAGTACAAAAATTTTTTTGGGCTCGGCCATGTTGTCCTGATGGAAGGTTCCTATAGGCATCTTTCTAAGGGATATTTGGCCACAGTGATACTCCCAGAGAATTGACCACAGGTCTCCAGAATTCTAACATTTGGCTCGAGTACCCTTAATATCACTCTTGGATATCGCATAATATCAGGGGACGTATTTCTTGATACGATACATAGCAATCTTCACCCCGAATAGAGTTTTCGCTTTGAGGGGGAAGAGTGGCAAAATTGAAGGGGAGCCGTCATCAAGGTTACCCGGTGGATCCCCTCCCGGTACCACCTCGGCGAACCATTCCTTTTGTAGTAGCGAATTAAGCACGGTGTTTCTCCCAATCGCTCTCAGTGTTGTTACTATTATAAAGGATTACTGTATTACAATGCAATCTCTAGCATCTTCATCCTCTGGAAAGTTGAGTATTTAATCTTTCCTGTGTATAAATTTTGGCTCCCTTCTCACATTTAAATTAGCATAATTTAGATGTGTGTAGTGGAGCAGACACATCACTGGAGGCGGCCATTTTGGACCGCTGTCGTACGCCATAAATGCTTTATTTAGTTAGTAGTACAACGTTCCTGGTATTTAGCTATAATGAATTCTAACTATTTAGGCAAATTATACTAGTGAAGATAAGATTCACACATGTAATATTTCCTCTTCTGTTAAAACGTTTCGATAGTATACGTTAGGGCCTCGGTGATATAAGTAGCCGAGATCCCGACTCGGGTTAGGTTAGCCTAACGCGTTTTAGTATACTTTAGTAACGTTATCCCCGTTTATCCTCTCGTATCGTTTTATTAATTCAATCGGAGATAGAACATCTCGAATTACTATCATAATTCGATACTCGTCTCTTTTAGAGATATAAGGATAAACCCTTCCTTCCCTCTGAGTGCCACCATTAGGCTGCAACCCTATCTATCGTCTTGCCATAGAGTAGTGTACTTCGGCTTGACCGAGATAGTGTTTCTGTCCATCCTCTTTGCCGGTGAGTATCCCGGCTTTGAAATACAACAGTAACTCGGAGTATTCAGTGTTGTTGCCGGCAACACTACCGATGGGGGGATTAGTCATTCTCCTGCCGGTTACACCATTGCCGGCATAGGAAGCCCGGCTTCCCTAGTCCACAACCGAAAGTGGTAGTACAATTGCCGTCACCTTTCTCCCTTGCAGACTAGAAGACATGTCTTATATCTGGCAATGTCATAGGCTAAGGAATCGTTATTCCTCTGCCGCCAAAGACGGCACCGGCAAGGAAACAGCGTTTCCTTGATTTGCAGCCGAAAGCAGGAGGCATATCTGCCGCCTTCTTTCTATGCAAAATATAAGACCCTTTCCCTTCCCCTTCTGTCCTTTAGTGACGGCTTAGCCATCACGACCCCTGTGGCCGGTATTCTACAATCACCCCGCTTGCCGGGCTAATTACGATGCTGGCCGGGCTCCTACAGGCTCCGGGAAAGGTTGTGCCGGCCATGATGGCTGCCGGTGGGAGACCCATTACAACTTTGAGTATTCTTCAGTCCTCCCTTGGACTGCCATCCACAAACCCTATAACTGGCAGTGCAGCCGGCAACAGATATTGTGGCTAGATGGAAGCTAGAATTAATACATTCTCTCCCCTTCCATTTGAATCCTCATTCTGGAAAGAAGGCAGTAGAGACAGTAGTCCCTACAACACTAATTATTGTACTAAACTATAATAATACGGTAGTCCTTCTCTCCATTCTTTCTCTCTCTGTCGGCTAGTGCCGCCAGGTACTAGCCTAACCCGGTAGTATACCGGCAGAACTACAGTATAAGATTATACAGTAGCCAGTATTCCTGCAGTATAGTAAATATGTTGGTGTGGTACTGTTATAAACACACATTAGAGTTCTGTCTCATGTCTCTTCAATGTGATATATAGTTGTAGGTTACTTCTTCTGAATAAGTCCATGTAAGTTAACTTTAAAGCAGTTTATTAGTAGCTCCATCACAGGAGTATAGATGGTTTGGTCGGATGACCATTCCGTATGACAATTTTGAAAGAACTGACAAAAATATCAAGTTTGGTGATAACGTTTCATTAGTTATCTCAGCATTTTACATAAATATGATAACACAACATTACTACAGGAAGCCATCTGGTTCCGTTGAGACACTCGACTGTTTCTCACGGGATGCCTGTATTGTGTTTACTCTTCATACAAAATGTTATATTGCAAAGGTTTAGCTTGGTCATGACTTCGTATCCTGTTATGACTTGGCGTTCCCACACTCCTACTTCTCCATTGATCCCTTGGGTCATGGATTTTATTATGTACTATTACAAATACAGCAGTTAGAAAACTACAGTATATAACATACAGTAGTATGATTTTCCAACATACTCTGTGTATCCTTTCACAGTCCATTGTTGAGACCGCTAAGTAAATGTTGAGGTAAAGCATTCCTTCAACATTCTGATGTATCCTAGATCATCGAAACACATTTTTTTTACCCTTCAGTATTAAAATTTCACTTGTGGGGAGTTAATATACACTGACTTCAGCTCTAAGTACTAGAGCTATTCCACCCTATATTTCCCTAATAAGGAAATTTAAAATATTAATATTGAGGGAGGTCACAGCAATTGCCTTGACTGGAAACACAGATGTGTGTCTTTCCTATTTCCTTTCTAGCTTACTATCCTAAGCTATAATTATAATAGTAATGATTACTATTTGATACATGCGAATATCTTTATCAGTATGATAAATTACCCCATACTCATTTCACTCTTTATTTCCATACAGGAGGAGAGCAAGGGGAAGTGTGCAGTCCTGTTCTGCAACCACAAAAGTAGGGCCTTTTGTGGCCACAAGATGTGCAGGTGGTATTTGGATCCCTGAGGTACTGGAACCCTTATTTTAGCATATATTATATCAATAATTAAACAACCTAGTACTCATTCACCCTTTCCTCCCTTACAGGAGGAGCCAATGGCAAAGTGTACAGTGGTGTTCTGCAACCACAAGAGTAAGAACTTTCGTGGGCATACAATGTACAGGTCTTATGCCCCTGCCGCATCATATCTGGATCCCTGAGGTTCTGGGACCCGAAAGGTCACTCCAATTGCTTGAACTTGCTGACCGACGGCTTTGTAAAAGACATCCCTGACACTACGGAGTCAAGGGATATGGCAAGGGAAACCCAACAAAGGTGAGTATAAGGCTTCCAGAAGAACTTTCAGGGACCTTACCTACCTAACTAATCTTTGAAGTGCCTACTGTTCCCTAAGGCTCAATCGAATACATTTGTGCCTCAGGCACAGGTCCAGCCTCCCTCTATCCAAGAGACGGTGGACAACAGGCACTGCAAGGCTTGGACATCCACCAAGATCGGATGTCAGAGGCGTCCATTAACACCAGACAGGACTTACTGCAAGAAGGCCCTGAATAAGGAGTGGTTCAACCACCCACGGAGGAAGAAGGATCCGTCTCGATGATGACTGAGGTACCTCAGCTCCCTTTTCCGGCATATTAACTTATGCTGTCAACCTCTGCAACCCCAACTCCCCAACTGGCTAGACAGTTCGGCTGGAGCAAAACGCTCCTAGAGTTGATCCAGCAGATGCTGACACTGTTCCAGAAGGAACGAGAGGAGAATAACCAAGATCTCAATGAGAGGAAAAGAGAGGTACAGGGAAGGAAACGCCCTGGTGCTTCCAGGGGCTCCGCTAAGCCCCTTGAAATATCTGACTTCCCTCACTGTTCCAAACCAACCCCTGGTGGTAGACGGAACACATGCCCAGGTTGAATAGGAAACTTTATATCTCCTAGAAGTTGGGGCCCAATCCCCTTGAAGAGCTTCAAATCTGGCCCAGCTTTCAGCGTACCCAGAATGCTTCGTGAGACTACGAGATGAACCTACATCCCGCGAGGAGGCTATACCGAAGGAAGTCATTGTCCTTGAACATGACAAGGCCCAAGCCTTCCTTGCCAAGACCCAGAAAGGGGCCGGATATAATAACTCCAAAGTCTCGGCATTGAACAAGAAGCATCCAACCGTCATTGCTCCTTCCTCAGGAGCCTTCCCCCCTTTCGGGGAAAGCCCTAGACTATGTCAGGAAAGCAGTCGAAGAGGCCAAACCCTGCCCAACCCTAGAGAAAGGCAAACCATTATCTCTAGCTATGCCCACCTGCGAGGAGAAGTGGAAAAAAGTACATTTAACCTTCTCCGTCTCAAAGTTGGATCCAGAGATAGCAGGTCAGCAGATTAACAAGAACCTTCCTAAGTTGACAAACCATCCTTTGAGAAGGGAACAGGAGACGAAAGATAAGCTTGTCACCTCCCTGTCTCATCAGAACTGCTTAAGAAATGTGTGCAGGCGTTTAGTAATGCCCCACCCTTGTGATGGATTTGTAGGTTTTTCTCAGGTCAAAAAAGGACCGGTAGAGACCATGTGTTTGCCGCATCAACGGTGAAACACGAACGCAGAAAACGTATTTCATCAGGTATCTGGGGCGTAGACCCTTTCCCACGGGAACTGGTCCAAGAAGTTATTACCAAAGCCACCATGGAGAATGGGAACTTGCTCCAAAAGTGGGGCATGTCCTCAAAGAGGAAATCATCATTAGAACTGCACAATTTCCGACCGTGACCATGATCATGGTGCCTCAAATGATAGCCCAGCTGTAAACCACCTTCTAGATGGTTTCTCATCAGCTTGTAGCCAGTCACCTGTATTTAATCCAGGTTTTGAAAGGCACTTGACCACCTTTCGGCCCTACAAGGTAAGGGCCCAAAAAGAGGATCCTCCGGAAATCCCCCAAGGGTGGAGGAGGACGCGGTCACGGAAATATGTCCTTAGGAACCTCTAAACAATGTGAGGTTCCAGGTAGGAGGCAGACTTTCCACTTTCGGGATCGTTGGACCTTCGATCCCTCGGTCCACAGCCAAATTACGAATGGACTTGGTTGGAAATGGAACGAAATCCATCCCACCTTTCCAAAATTCTTCCAAACCCCCCCCCCCTTATTGGTAGAATATGCCTCAGAACTCTTGAATAAGAAGGTAATGAGGAAAGTGAAGTCCATCAAAATTCCATGGAAGGCTGTTTATGTTCCAAAGAAGGACTGGGACAGACCCAGAGTCATTCTAGACTTGTCTCTACTCAACAAGTTCATTGAGAACAACAAGTTCCGGATACTTACAGTGCAACACATAAGGACCCTTTAACCAAAAAAGGGGCGTATATGGTCTCAACAGACCTGGCAGCAAATGCTTACGGGTACCTACCAGTCAGTCGCCCCCTCTCCTCCTACCTAGGATTCAGGCTACAGAAGACAAAATTTGTCTTCACAGCCATGCCCTTTGGATTAAATATAGCCCCAAAGGTATTCACAAAACTGTCAGACACGATCGTCCAGCACCTATGCTCCGAAGGAGTACAGGTAGTAGCATACCCGGACGATTTGCGGGTTCAGGCAGCATCCAAGACTAATTGTCTGCAAGCGTCCGGAAAGGTGATCTAGTTCTTGGAACACCTGGGCCTCAAGACTAGTCGCTAGAAGTCTCGCTTTTCTCCAGCTCACAAGTTTCAATGGTTAGGAATCCGAGGAACTTGCAGTCACAACACCTCTCCATTCTATTAAAGAGGAGGAGAGAAATAGCAGCATCTGTCAGGAGACTAATCCAACACAAGAGGATTTCAAAACGCCAACAGGAAAGAGAACTGGGCTCTCTCCGGTTCGCAGTAGTGACAGACCCGGTGCTAAGAAGCATAGCCAAAGGATGCGCCAGGAGTCTGGAGAAGATACGCATCAAACGCTCGAAGAGATCGACAAGGTTAACACAGACCCGATTACGCACGCTATTGAGGCCGTGGTCAACGAATCAGAGCCTAGCACAGACAATTTTCTTGCAACCACCACAAACATCAGTGGCGATACACACAGAAGCCTCCCTGAAAGAACTGGGAGGCCATCCGTATGAAAGAATAGGGCAAGAAATTTATCATTCCCGTTCAAAAATTTTTGCATCAACAGGCCATGACAGTCCTCCTGACATTGAGGAAACTATCCCCTCGCAGAACAGTCCACATCAGATTGGCTCTCAACAACGAGATGATAGTAATATGTCTAATCAACAAGGCTCGAGTTCACCTCACATCAACTATGTGATGTTAGCCATCTTCCACCTGGCAAGGAAGAGTAGATGACAGTATCAAGCAGTTCACCTTCAAGGGTTCCGCGATGTAACGGCGGATGCTCTATCCAGGCGAAAGCCGATAGAGACAGAATGGTCCCTAGACGCAGACTCATTCTCCTTTATTCTCGATAAAAGTCCCGGAACTGCAGATCGACCTCTTAGCAACGAGCGACAACAAGAACTAGTAGCCCCTTACGAGAACCTCAAGCAGAAGCAATAGACGTCATGTGTTTCGACTGGAACGGATGGAATCGAATGTATCTGCTTCCACCAACCAATCTCCTGCTAAAAGTTCTCGACAAGCTAGTATCCTGCAAAGGAACAGCTCCTGTAGTGGCCCCCAAATGGCCCAAAAACAATTGGTTTCCTCTAGTTCTAGAATTGAAACTGTAGCTGTTTCCTCTGCCGTACCCAGCTTTATCAAAACTGGTGCCGAAGTCGGCTGTTACATTTCATCCCCGAGAACCAACAACCTGCATTTCAGGATTTTTTCGGCCTAGCAGCGAACAAAAGTTCGAGATCTCGAAGAATGTGACCGACTTCATTGTAGAGTAAAGGTCAAGTCCAACCAGGAGACAACGTGAATCGTCTTGGAATAAAGGGGCACCCCTCGTGAAAACAAGGGGACCAACATAAATCTCAACAGGTTTCTGTCTCTCTTTCTTCTTCTACCTACTTGAACGAGGCCTGACTTCCACTACGATAACCACGTGTAAGTCGGCCTTGACCAGACCTCTTCTATTCGCCCTTGAGACGGACCTCATAAGCGAACCCTTTTTTAAGGTACCAAAGCATACACTAGACCCAAGCCAACAAGCCCTGTAAAGCCCATTACATGGTCATTGGTCAAAGTCTAAAGTGGGGTTTACACGGCCGAACAGCTCGCCGAGCCCGGTTGTCGAACCTACTTGTAGAACGGCTCGAAGAGCTTTTAGACAGTACATCGAACCTCAGTGTGCCTCGTGCTAAAACAACGTTAACATGTCTCTCGACCAGGACGATTTGATAGCCATTGCTTTAGCAGTGGCACTAAGAAGGAAAAAAAAGATCAAAGTAGACGAAGGATTGGCTACCAAAAAGAGAAATTTTTACACACCAACTTGCTTGTTGCCTTAAAATTAGAGCCAGATGACTGGCGCAATTATTTGCGTATGGATGAAGACACGTACATTGATCTACTGAATCGTGTCGGCCCCTTCATTACTTATGAAGATACAACTATGAGGAAGGCCATAACTCCACATGAAAGACTGAGTGTCCGCTATTCCTTTGTTTCTGGCTACTTTATTGGAATAGTCTTTTGATTTAACTTAACATAAAGCTGGATGAGCCCGATATGCATGTATGAAATCAAGTACGACTTCCTTCTCATAATTGGTTTCATTAATGGCAGCCATTATTCATTTCTTTGAATGATGCTTCCTCTAGCAGGTTTGAATAACAACTGAGGTTCGATGCTCGACACCCTTTCACACCGTTCGTCAAACAATGTAGCTCCGCCCACAAAAGTCAAGATGAGCCTGACTTTCATCGAGCCGTTCGACGAGCGCGCTCGACAACCAAATACCCCGTTTACACGCTCGAACATCAATTCAAACACAGGGTTGTCGAACCAGGCTCGACGAGCTGTTCGTCCGTGTAAACCCCGCTTTACACTATGCTTCAAACCTAAACAATGAGGATTGTACTCTAAAGGAGCTAACACAGAAAGTCAATTTTCTGTTCGGAATAGCCTCAGGGGCTAGAGTTAATGAAACATTGGCCCTATCAAGGATGTAGGCCATATTCAATTCACAGAATAGGGAGAACTGAATCCTTACCCGATCCTACTTTTCTCGCCTAAAACGGGCTGCCCACCAAAAGGTGGGGTCCTTGGAGAATCTGCTCACTGAAGGAAGATGTCTCCTTATGCCCATTAGGATGTCTTAAGATCTATCTTCGTAGAACTTCAGATTTCAAGGAAGGACAGCTCTTCCGAGGTGATACGTCAGGATCAAAATCTACCCTAAAATAACTGAGAGCAATGCTCACCACCTACTTATTCGCAGAGCGGATCTTGACAGCTCACCCGCAGTTCATGATCCTAAGAAAATTGCTTCTTCACAGAACTTCTTCCAACACTATTCGAAGCAAGTACATAAGATAAAACATGTTGTGGTGGCAGCGGGTAGTTCTAAAGAACCCGTCGTCTAAGCCTGCGACGAACAGTAAACTGCCCTGGGACTTTCCAGTGCATCGGGTGCATGGGTACATTTACCCTCAAGTGCAAATCACAACTATGTTTAACACACTGTTCCACATAGGTGCATATCTGGCCGATAACACCAGTGCCGAGTGAACGTTGCATCACGGTGTTCATGCATTTCCAAAATCTGTACAAATCAGTCAGATTTGGTTTCACATCTCTATTGAGTGGCATCATTTCGATGAAATTACATTTTTTCCCAAAAGGAGAAAATATGGACCCTGATGTGTTTTCAATGCCAGATCAGATTCATACCTGATTGTAACTACAATTGATAATTTCGCTACAAGGTAAAATACTGAACGTATTTGCGTCTTATTGCTGCTATCTCAGTAACAGACGAATAAAGTATAGGTAGAGTTTTAATTAAACCCTAGAAGGGCCCAAATTGAAATCAGAGTGCAGATTTCCAAGGGATAAAGGGTAATCTCTAAGATTTACCGTCCGTCCCTATGGAGATACAAACTTTGAATCCTTATAGTCAAAGTCGACACTTTCCCTGCAGGGGGCAGGAAGCTCTAAGCTAGTTCCAAGCTTAGTGGATATGGCAAATAACGGTAATGTCATATATAAAGGTCTACGAGACCATATAAGGAACTCGTCAAAGTAAAGGCACTTATACAAACCCACAGATATAGTACTTTCAAGTAATTCTCTGCTAAACTTCCATCAGGACGACATGGCTTAGCCCAAAAAACGGATTTTGAGCAAAGCGAAAAATCTATTTTTAGGTGATATGGTCATGTCGTCCTGATGGACCCTCCCTCCTTTCCAAAAAGGAGTATACATATATGTAACAAAGTCCCCACCCGAAACTACGCTATATGCGGCTATCCATGCTTAATTGCGACAAGGAATAGTTCGCCGGGGTGGTACCGGAAGGGGATCCTCCGGGTAACCTTGATGATGGCTCCCCTTCAATTTCGCCACTCTTCCCCCTCGAAGCGAAAACTCTATTCGGGGTGAAGATTGCTATGTTTCGTATCAAGAAATACGTCCCCTGATATTATGCGATATCCTTAAGAGTTATATTATGGATACTCGCGCCAGGAGTTAGAATTCTGGAGACCTGTGGTTAATTCTCTGGGAATATCACTGTAGCCAAATATCCCTTAGAAAGCTGCCTAAAGGAACCTTCCATCAGGACGACATGGCCATTATCACCCAAAAATAGATTTTTAGCTTTGCTCAAAATCCGTTTTGCATACGATCATAAAATTTCAATTCTGTATACGAGCATTGTATCGGTCTGTGAGCAAAAACTTTCCCTCCTTATGAATATATTTGTGGACATAGGTACTAACAAGACACATAGTGTACGTGTGTATTTATGGATGTGTGGTACGAATCGAGAGAATTCCATTTATTTCCTATGGGAAAAATGTCTTGGTTTACAAACTTGCTCTGAAATGGATTAAACTTGTTTACCAAGATACTACTGTGTCTTTTATTTACTGCTCATTTCTGAGAATGGAGAGGGTTAATATTCAGGATGACAAAATGATGAGTGACCAAGTTGCTTTATCGCCCTGATCTTTTGTCTTTTTATTGGAAGTTTTCTCCTGTACAAATAAAATTCTCATGGTATTGAAATTTACTATTATAAATTAAACAAGCTGATAATGTAATAAAATTTCTAGTGTCGAGGATGTAGGTAAAGTATCAGTGAGATAGAAAACCTAACATCTTCCTTATTAGATTTCGTTGGAGTAGAACAGTAATAAGTACAGTATCTCCGATATTGTTTAATAATAAAGGTGTGAATTGTTTCATGGGTATTTCATTTTGTTTGGTAGTAGTAGCTTATGCTTTTGCTGAATATGGATAGAATTATTTTTTCCACGACATAACAGTGGGCAGGGTAAAATGGTAGGCCTGTAGAGAGAGTTGAAGAGTTTGTATACTTGGCCTCACAAAATTTTCAGATTTTTTTACATCATTCAATGTAATAGATGCCTAAAGGGATGTATTATCACTTTTAAATACAATACCTGTATGGTATTTTTTTCGTTTGTGATATTTCTGCATATCTTCAGAACTCACTTAGTTGTAAATGTAGTAATCCAGCTATATCCTTAAGATATAGCTAATGGTATCCTTTCTTTTTGTTCTCATTCCCGTCATCCATATGTTTAATCCACGCTAATAACACCTTTTTTGCACCTGTATATTTTTTTTGGTAAGCGTAAATGATTACCTGGCCGTTTTTACAGCACCCTTTTTTATATTATCTTCCTTAATTCTTTGGTTATTCCAGTATTTTGCTCGTTTGTGTCCTTTGATATTGTTTTGTCTAAATTATTTTTCCTTTGTATACTTTCCTTAGACAATTATTTTTACTCCTGTTGATCACTTAATTTGAGTACAGTCTTTAGCCTCTTTTGTTGCTATGCATAACAGCTGGATTCTAATGGCTTGATTCTACATGTTAAAAACTTAATTCATGCGTATGCTCACTTTACTTTACCCCTTCTCTCTTACCTTAAACTTTCAATCTACCTATCTCCTTGTCATGTTAGACTGTTATATCATGCATTCCTGGAGCATGTCGCCTCTCTATCCACAACTTACAGGACCCAACGGCACAGTATCTGATACGATCAACAACAAGCTGAACAACAACTTAAACAGCAGCTTCAACAACGGTAGCAGCAACAACAGCAACACAACTCAAAATGGTATCCAGCCTGGTGGTCGGTTTCCATCCCAAACAGCCCCAGCTAGGTTGGGTATGTGGGATGATGATGACGACGACAAATTTCTGAAGGTTTATTGAAAATCCCTGATTATGGGATCTGTGTGTGCAGTTAGTTGTGCATGGTTTGTTGCTTATCAACACCAGGTTAAGAAGGAAAGTGATCTAAAGATTAACTGTAACATAGCTTAGAGTAGCATGGAAAGATTAGGGTGTTTTCATTTGCTGCAAAAAATGTCATTTGAGATTTATCTACATTTACAAAGTGGAGAGGCAAATTAAACCACCAAATAATGTGGCTCTTCAGAAAGCCAGTATTTCTTCCATGAATATATTTTTATGTTACTGCACGTTATAAGCCTTTACACCTTGCATGATGCTCTTTACTTTCTATTGCAATGTTGCATGTATTCACACACTGCACATATATTCCCTGGGCTATACTTGGAGGGGGACTGGTTGAATTAGTACTCCATAGTAAATTATAGAACCATATAGCTGTTGAATTAAGCTGGTAGAGAAAAATGTGTAGGTTTTTCAAGAATGCGTAAGCTTTATCATTAGGTTGTATATATAGCTTTTGCGTGTTTTCGATATGTTAAGTATTTTCATCAAATGAAGTAATTGTGGTGAATGGTACTTTGAAAATTATATGCTTTGGACAGCCAGAAAACCATGCAAGTTGAAGTTCAAAGAGCCAATGAAAGGTATATAGGGCACTCATTTATATTTACCTATACAGTACTGTAATTACTCCCTCATTATTATTTTAACACTGAAGCTTCCATTTGAGTGTTAGGTGATAGCAAGATTCATTATTCCTAATGGTATTGCTTTTATTACTGTAATATAAATGCAGTTCATTACTATATCATGATCATGTTTTTCAACAAGAAACTT